>NW_024115910.1:0-27075 GCF_003073215.2 Triticum urartu | reverse complement strand
CATATCATATCACTTATATTGATTGCATGTGATGTTTATCTTTTATGCATCTTATCTTGCTTTGATTGACGGTAGCATTATAAGATGATCTCTCACTAATTATCAAGAAGTGTTCTCCCTGAGTATGCACCGTTGCGAAAGTTCTTCGTGTTGAGACACCACGTGATGATCGGGTGTGATAGGCTCTATGTTCAAATACAACGGGTGCAAAACAGTTGCACACGCGGAATACTCAGGTTATACTTGACGAGCCAAGCATATACAGATATGGCCTCGGAACACGGAGACCGAAAGGTCGAGCGTGAATCATATAGTAGATATGATCAACATAGTGATGTTCACCATTGAAACTACTCCATCTCACGTGATGATCGGACATGGCTTAGTTGATTTGGATCACGTGATCACTTAGAAGATTAGAGGGATGTCTTTCTAAGTGGGAGTTCTTAAGTAATATGATTAATTGAACTTTAAATTTATCATGAACTTAGTCCTGGTAGTATTTTGCAAATTATGTTGTAGATCAATAGCTCGCATTGTTGCTTCCCTGTGTTTATTTTGATATGTTCCTAGAGAAAAATGTTTTGAAAGATGTTAGTAGCAATGATGCGGATTGGATCCATGATCTGAGGTTTATCCTCATTGCTGCACAGAAGAATTATGTCCTTGATGCACCGCTAGGTGACGGGCCTATCGCAGGAGCAGATGCAGACGTTATGAACGTTTGGCTAGCTCAATATGATGATTACTTGATAGTTTAGTGCACCATGCTTAATGGCTTAGAATCGGGACTTCAAAGACGTTTTGAACGTCATGGAGCATATGAGATGTTCCAGGAGTTGAAGTTAATATTTCAAGCAAATACCCGAGTTGAGAGATATGAAGTCTCCAACAAGTTCTATAGCTAAAAGATGGAGGAGAATCGCTCAACTAGTGAGCATGTGCTCAGATTGTCTGAGTACTACAATCGCTTGAATCAAGTGGGAGTTAATCTTCCAGATAAGATAGTGATTGACAGAATTCTCTAGTCACCATCACCAAGTTAGTATAACTTCGTGATGAACTATGATATGAAAGGGATAACGGAAACAATTCCCAAGCTCTTCGTAATGCGGAAATTGACGAAGGTAGAAATCGAGAAAAACATCAAGTGTTGATGGTAGACAAGACCACTAGTTTCAAGAAAAGGGCAGAGGGAAGAAGGGGAACTTCAAGAAGAACAGCAAGCAAGTTGCTGCTCAAGTGAAGAAGCCCAAGTCTGGTCCTAAGCCTGAGACTAAGTGTTTCTACTGCAAAGGGTCTGGTCACTGGAAGCGGAACTACCCCAAGTGATTGGCAGATAAGAAGGATGGCAAAGTGAACATAAGTATATTTGATATACATGTTATTGATGTGTACTTTACTAGTGTTTATAGAAACCCCTCAGTATTTGATACTAGTTCAGTTGCTAAGATTAGTAACTCGAAACGGGAGTTGCAGAATAAACAAAGACTAGTTAAGGGTGAAGTGACGATGTGTGTTGGAAGTGGTTCCAAGATTGATATGATCATCATCGCACACTCCCTATACTTTCGGGATTAGTGTTGAACCTAAATAAATGTTATTTGGTGTTTGCGTTGAGCATGAATATGATTTGATCATGTTTATTGTAATACAGTTATTCATTTAAGTAAGAGAATAAATTGTTGTCCTGTTTACATGAATAAAACCTTATATGGTTACACACCCAATGAAAATAGTTCGTTGGATCTCGATCGTAGTGATACACATAATCATAATATTGAAACCAAAAGATGCAAAGTTAATAATGATAGTGCAACTTATTTGTGGCACTGCCGTTTAGGTCATATTGGTGTAAAGCGCATGAAGAAACTCCATGCTAATGGGTTTTTGGAATCACTTGATTATGAATCAGTTGATGCTTGCGAACCATGCCTTATGGGCAAGATGACTAAAACGCCGTTCTCCGAAACTATGGAGCGAGCAACTGACTTATTGGAAATAATACATACTGATGTATGAGATCCGATGAGTGTTAAGGCTCGTGGCAGGTATCATTATTTTCTGACCTTCACAGATGATTTGAGCAGATATGGGTATATCTACTTAATGAAACACAAGTCTGAAATATTTGAAAAGTTCAAAGAATTTCAGAGTGAAGTGGAGAATCATCGTAACAAGAAAATAAAAGTTTCTACGATATCATCGCAGAGGTAAAATATTTGAGTTACGAGTCTGGCCTTCAGTTAAAACAATGTGAAATAGTTTCACTACTCACGCCACCTGGAACACCACAGCATAATGGTGTGTCCGAACATCATAACCGTACTTTATTAGATATGGTGCGATCTATGATGTCTCTTACCGATCTACCACTATCGTTTTGGGGTTATGCATTAAAGACAGCTGCATTCACATTTAAAAGGGCACCATCTAAGTCCGTTGAGACGACACAATCTGAACTGTGGTTTGGCAAGAAACCAAAGTTGTCGTTTCTTAAAGTTTGGGATTGTGATGCTTATATGAAAAAGTTCAATCCTGATAAGCTCAAACCCAAATCGGAGAAATATGTCTTCATAGGATACCCAAAGGAGACTATTGGGTACACCTTCTATCACAGACCCGAAGGCAAGACATTCGTTGCTAAGAATGGATCCTTTCTAGAGAAGGAGTTTCTCTTGAAAGAAGTGAGTGGGAGGAAAGTAGAACTTGATGAGGTAATTGTACCTTCTCCCTTATTGAAAAGTAGTTCATCACAAGAAATCTGTTCCTGTGACTACTACACCAGTTAGTGAGGAAGACTAATGATGATGATCATGTAACTTCAGATCAAGTTAATACCGAATCTCATAGGTAAACCAGAGTGAGATCCGCACCAAAGTGGTACAGTAATCCTGTTCTGGAAGTCATGTTACTAGACCATAACGAACTTGCGAACTATGAGGAAGCGATGATGAGCCTAGATTCCGCGAAATGGCTTGAGGCCATGAAATCTGAGATGAGATCCATGTATGGGAACAAAGTATGGACTTTGATTGACTTGCCCAATGATCAGTGAGCCATTAAGATTAAATGGATCTTCAAGAGGAAGACGGACGCTGATAGTAGTGTTACTATCTACAAAGCTAGAATTGTCGCAAAAAGGTTTTTGACAAGTTCAAGGTGTTGACTATGATGAGAGTTTCTCACTCGTATCTATGCTTAAGTCTGTCCGAATCATGTTAGTAATTGCCGCATTTTATGAAATCCAGCAAATGGATGTCAAAACTGCATTCCTGAATGGATTTCTGGAAGAAGAGTTGTATATGATGCAGTCGGAAGGTTTTGTCGATCCAAAAGGAGATAACAAAGTATGCAAGCTCCAATGATCCATTTATGGACTGGTGCAAGCCTCTCGGAGTTGGAATAAACACTTTGATAGTATGATCAAAGCATATAGTTTTATACAGACTTGCGGTGAAGCCTGTATTTACAAGAAAGTGAGTGGGAGCACTACAGCATTTCTGATAAGTATATGTGAATGACATATTGTTGATCGGAAATAATGTAGAATTATTCTGCAAAGCATAAAGGAGTGTTTTTAAAGAAGTTTTTCAAAGAAAGACCTCGGTGAAGCTGCTTACATATTAAGCATCAAGATCTATAGAGATAGATCAAGATGCTTGATAAGTTTTTTTTCAATGAGTACATACCTTGACAATATTTTGAAGTAGTTCAAAAATTGGAACAGTCAAAGAAAGAGTTCTTGGCTGTGTTACAAGGTGTGAAATTGAGTAAGACTCAAAGCCCGACCACGACAGAATATAGAAAGAGAATGAAAGTCATTCCCTATGCCTCAGCCATAGGTTCTATAAAGTATGCCATGCTGTGTACCAGATCTATTGTATACCCTACACTGTGTTAAGCAAGGGAGTACAATAGTGATCTAAGAGTAGATCACTGGACAGCGGTCAAAATTATCCTTAGTGGAATAAGGAAATATTTCTCAATTATGGAGGTGACAAAAAGGTTTGTCGTAAAAAGTTACGTCGATGCAAGTTTGGACACAGATCTGGATGACTCTAAGTCTCGATCTAGATACATATTGAAAGTGGGAGCAATTAGCTAGAGTAGCTCCGTGTAGAGCATTGTAGACATAGAATTCGCAAAATAATTACGGATCTGTATGTGACAGACCCGTTGACTAAAATTATCTCACAAGCAAAACATGATCACACCTTAGTACTCTTTGGGTGTTAATCACATAAACGATGTGAACTAGATTACTGACTCTAGTAAACCCTTTGGGTATAGGTCACATGACAATGTGAACTATGGGTGTTAATCACATGGTGATGTGAACTATTAGTATTGAATCACATGGCGATGTGAACTAGATTATTGACTCTAGTGCAAGTGGGAGACTGAAGGAAATATGGTGTCGGTGTCAAAACCGGTCGGATCTCGGGTAGGGGGTCCCGAACTGTGCGTCTAGGATCGATGGTAACTGGAGACAGGGGACATGATGTTTACCCAGGTTCGGGCCCTCTCTATGGAGGTAATACCCTACTTCCTGTTTGATTGATCTTGATGAATATGAGTATTACAAGAGTTGATCTACCACGAGATCGTAATGACTAAACCCTAGAAGTCTAGCCTATGGTAATGAGTATATGTGTTTTCCTTTCCGGACTACCCCCTTCGGTTTATATAGACACCGGGGGGATCTAGGGTCTACATGGAGTCGGTTACATAAGAAGGAATCTTCGATCGCTAAGCTTTCCTTCCACGCTAAGTAGAGTCCAATCCAGACACGATGCAGTCTTGAGCCTTCATGTCTTCACAGCCCATCAGTCCGGCCCAAACGATAATAGGCCGGACGCCCAAGGACCCCTTAGTCCAGGACTCCCTCAATAGCCCCTAAACCTGGCTTCAATGATGAGGAGTCCGGTGCGCAGATTTGTCTTCAGTATTGCAAGGCGAGTTCCCTCCTTCCGAACTCCAGAATAGTCTTTGGACGAAGTAAGTATATCCAGACCTGTGTATATAATGGCGGAGGACATAATACCCCACGAGCCCAACTTGTTGATAACTGTTCATGACATCATATCTATCCGGTTGCTATTTCCAACCGTTGGCTAGCGATCCGCCGCACGTCTCGGGGTGCGGTTTTACTGGCACGTCTCGTCAAGGCAGAGATCGTGTCCCTTTATTTATGGGATTTTCATTAATCCAGGCGTAGGGAACCCAACCATCCCCTGGGTACAACTCCTTGGTGATAGGTAAGTTTAGAGACCCAGGAGGAAACGCTCGGTATTCGGGGCCTTTATATAGAGATCCTAGTCTCGTCTTCTTCCCTTGCGCTTGCTCCTTCCTGAACCCCAGCCCCCCAAGTTCCAACCCTCGGGTCCCAATCGCCACCAGCCTTAGTCATGTCCGGATCCAGCCGTGAGGGCCGGTGGTGGCTTCTTCTGTCACAGAGGAGGATATTGCGAAGCTCCGCATAGCGAGGTATCTGACTCCGGAAATCTTTCCTCGGCTTCCGGCACAAGGGCAAGTCATACCGACCCCCAGATCTGGCGACAGGGTAGTATTTGTATCCCACTTCCTTCACGGGCTAGGGTTCACGCTTAACCCCTTTGTCCGAGGGTTCATGTTCTACTATGGGCTAGATTTTCACGATCTGGCCCTGGACTTTCTTCTCATCATCTCGACGTTTATAGTCACATGCGAGGCCTTACTCCGGACTCCTCCGCACTTCGTTTTGTGGCTCAAGACCTTTGACGTGAGGCCACAGGTGGCAGAGAAGGAGCAGGCAGAGTGCGGCAGCGTCACAATAGGCAAGCTGGCCGATGCGGTTTGGCCCGAAGGATCTTTCACCGAATCTTCCGACTTATGGCAGCAGGGGTGGTTTTATATCAATGAGCCGCGGAGCCCCAAGTGGGCGGCCACACATGCGTTCCGACCTGGCCCTCCAACTCAGCTCGCTTCATGGGTCAATAAGGGATTGGACTGGGGATCCGTCGATGAAGTGCAGACTCTGCAGAGTCGCATCCGAAGCCTTACCGAGAAGGGCATCGATCTTGTGAATGTTGTCCAAGTAATGCTGGTCCGGCGGATCCTGCTATGTCAGCGGCGGCCTCTTCGTATGTGGGAGTTTAACCCAGAAGGGCAGCTGACCCTACAACACTTCTTCGGCACCACGCACGAAGGAATGTGGAAATTGTATTTTGGGGAACGAGGGCAATGGCCGGACACTACCGAAGATGTTGGCTTGACTGCAATTGTCCAGCTACTTCGGTAAGTACTCGAGCACCTTTCATTCGAGCATCTTTTAACGAGATATTGAACAACCCATCCCTGCTCAGGACTGGATAAAGAAAGCGATGCTAATCTGGTGTCCGGCGCCTCTTCCCGAAGACCCCGCGACTGTCCTGCTGACGAGAATGCTGATTCCGGTACCGTACCAAGTGGCTGCATTCGGGGAAACCGAAATCCCTTTGCCCAAGGGTTAGGGTGCAGAGGGAGTCCTCCAAGGCAAGAAAAGGGTTGCTTCCGAAGATCAGGAGGGGAAGCCTTCCAAGAGAGGAAAAAAGCCATCATCGAGCGGCTTGGGCCGGGCGAGTGAGGTTGCCGTAGAGCTTGATGACGAGGACGAACCTCGAGGCAAACCGTAAGTGAAGCTGGGGCACTTTGAACGTACCTCGTTCTTTTCCCACTAGTGAAGTGATCGTATGTTCATCCACGCAGGTTAACACCTGGTGTTTCTCAATTGTCCTCCTCCTCAGGAGATCTTCTCCCATAGATGATGGAGAGTGACACGCCTCCTCCGGCCTCATCGCCCAACAGAGGAGATGATACCGAGGTATCGTCCCGAAGGGCGCCCGAAGGGGGTACCTCCGTCACTCAAGGTTCCGGGATCGAGACTGGTGTTCCTGAACCATCTGGTTTACAGCCGGAGATGGTTTTGGAGGCAAGCAAGCGGGTTCCTTCACTGGAATGCCGTACTCTGGCGGTGGTTTCCGAAGACCCAGGAGGGCCGGAGATGCTGACGGACATGCTACGACGAGCGTCCATTTCAGAAGAGCATCGTTCCTTGATGGTTACGGTGGTCGAAAGGGTTCTATCCGCAAAGAGTGGATTGAACGAGGCCTTCATGAGCCTTCTAAGAGGTTTTGAGGTTTGTGATGTAGCTTTATCAACTGAATATCATTGACAGAATGCACCTGTTGTATATGCAGTAGCCCCTGAGACTCAGATTGTCTTCCGAAGGGAGCGATCGGAGGATCAAAGAGATATACCCAGGTATTAACCTTAGTTTAATTTGACATACATGCTGCTTCCCCTCCTGTGACTGCCCGAAATACGGAAGTGGCCGAACTGCAGCGAAAGCTGGATATTGCGGAGGATGACGTTGCATTGATCAACAAGCATCTTGACGACTCGCAAGGCATGTATTTCGAGTATTCTTTACACCCGTGTGCTTGACGTGGGAAAGAGCTTTATATGAAATGTGCATGAAATGCAGATGGTGCTGCCGCAATGGAGGGTCTTCGGGCGGAGCTAGTCCGGGCCAAGGAGCGGGTCCGGCTTAGTGATGCTGCTGCTAAAGAGGCATCAGTTGAACTGAAGGCCGAACAAGCTGCGCGATGCCAGGGCGAGGAGAAGGTATCCATGATGACACTCGCTTTGGAGAATGCTACTGGCTACTACGAATTCCTTGAGAAGGAGAATGAAGCCTTAACGGCTGAACTGGACAAGGCCCGACAGGAGGCAAGAGAAGCGCGATCAGAGTCCAGAGCACTCCGTGAGGAGGTTCGGCGGGCGAAAGAGATAGTGGCTGGAAAGCCTTTTCTGCTGCAGACTAAGTTCGGCGACCCGGACTATGCTCAGCTGAACCAAGTGTGGAGTTCTCCGGACGAGTATTTGGACTTGCCGAAGAGTTCTTCCGATGCAGCATGGTATTACCAAGCGCGAGCTGGGTATGCAACGGAGAAGCTTTTTTGGTCACAGTTCGGTGTGTCTAAGCGCCCGCTGCTGCTTAATGAATAGATGTCCCAATGGGCCGAACCTCATAGGGTATCTGGCACTGGCACGAAGGATGTTATAATCTGGCTGTGGCCAACTGAGCCTGTGCCGAATAGCTATTTCAGTTTGGTGCAGAAGCTCGTCGACGTGGTGCCGCGAATCGATGTTGCGAAGCGATCGACGTGCATTGAAGGTGCACGGATGGCCCTTGCCTGAGTCAAGACGTTCTGGGGAAAGATGAAGGCCATCAACGTCGTCACGAAGGGTCCACCTGGAGGCAAGGACCATCCGGAACCGGAGAGCTATTTTGAATATGTCCTGGAGGCCGCCCGCTTGATAGAGGGTCAATGCTCAAAAAACATAATGTTCGAGTGAGGTGTATGATGATTGTAAAAGAAAACTTTGTGGTTAATCTATTTATGCTTTGCTCGAAAGCTTACATTCCTCCTTTGCAGTTGTTTTAATATAATCTGAAAGTTTTCCAGTCGTCGGCTTCAGCCCCCTCGTAGGAAGTACGGGGTGTTCGGCAAAGCATTTAATCACTCTTTATCCAACGTCTTGGTCCATGAAGGAGGTGATAATGCGGCAAACCAGGCAATCGGACTATAAGGCATTAACACTTTCACTTAACCATAGGAGTTTTATGGTGGGGCTACGACATAGCCCCTGGTGTGTATGCAGCGTGTGGTGCCTTGCATATCTGATCTGAAAAAGATCCTTCGTGTTACACGGAGAATCGCTAAGGATTCCAATAAGTCGTCAAGTGGTTGACCAGCTCTCGCCGCATCATGACAGTCAGTTTTTGGCTTTCTCTACCGAGGTGCTCATCCAGTCTAGGCCAGGGCACAATCGCAGTAGTTCTCCCTTTACTACCCTAGCCGATAGGGCGGAACGTAGGGTAGCAAACACAGGAGCCGGGCAACCCAACTATTGACCCAAGACAATGATTCGGAGCTGATGCATATAAGGCCAAACTTGCGACGCCGAAGTACGCTATAGAGCTGTTCGGACTTTTATTGGCAGCTCATTCGTTCCCATGCCGAGCCCCTGGCAGGGTATGCCGAGGTGTATCTGCAGAGCGGCCATTAAGGTCATACGTATTGTTGAAAGAGTATGAAAGATCGGTTCAGATGAGACTTACTGAGAACGGAGTGATGTGCCAATGATAAATTTATGTATATATATATGATAATAAAAAAGGAAGGACCATGAACCCGGCTATTTGACATGCTCGGGGTCGGGATCAGAGGAAAAAGGGCATATTACAGGCTCGAAATAAAGAGTATGGTCCACAAAATGTTATTTTGGACCTCTTGTTGCACGTCTGCGTCGCCTGTCCTCGGGGAGGGGAATCCTTAACGGTAGTAGCCCCTTAGGTGAGCATACGGATCCGAACTCCGATAGAGTCTGTTGTGGAAGCTATCCCGCTGGTCACCTGTTATTTAGGGATGATATAGAAGAATAAAGTAAGCAGATAGAAAACGTTACAGGAATGCTTGCAGGGTTGTCCGTATTATGCTTCCACTGGTGCCCATGGTATCTTGAGTGCGTAGTGATGTGCGCGAGGTGTAAATTTTGCCAGTGCAGTATGTGGGTGGCGGAAGACAGACTGTTATTCGCATTCCCGGAGTAGTCGAACGTTGGAGGGAAACTGTTTCTGGCCCCTGACGTTCTGCTGGCGAGCCGGTCCGTCGTCTTTATCGCCTGGTGGCCTCCTCCCCTTGTGATCAGCGTTAAGCTTGCCCGCCTGCTTAGAGAACCAACAATTTCGGTTGGCATGATTAGCTGGCATATCAGGGTGACCGTGAATCTGACAAGGTCGGTCCAATATCCTGTCAAGGGTGGATGGTCCATCCTGGTTTACCTTTAGTGGCTTCTTCATTTATCGGGCTTCGGATTGTGAAATCCAGCGTTCACCGCTGTGTCGTGTATATTACTGCGACTGTTGTGTTCGGTTCGTCGTGGCTTGCCGTTTCCATCTTGGATTTCGAAAGTGCACGGGCTGCTGGCGTCGTTGCTTTTACGAGCAAGCCAGTTGTCTTCTCCCGCGCAGAAGCGGGTCATTAGAGCGGTAAGGGCTGCCATGGATTTGGGTCCTTCCTAGCCGAGGTGACGCGCTAGCCATTCGTCTCGGACGCTGTGTCTGAAGGCCGCAAGGGCTTCTGCGTCCGTACAGTCGACAATTTGGTTCTTTTTGACTAAGAACCTAGTCCAGAGCTTCCTGGCTGACTCGCCGGGCTCCTGGACAATGTGACTTAAGTCATCGGCGTATAATGGCCGGACATATGTTCCCTGGAAATTGCCTCGAAAGGCGTCTTCCAAATCTTCCCAGTTGCCAATGGAATATTCTGGCAAACTGTTTAGCCAGTACCGAGCTGTCTCTTTTAGCTTGAGAGCTAGGTATTTAATGGCGTGGAGGTCGTCTCCGCGGGCCATGTGAATATGAAGGAGGTAATCCTCGATCCATACCGCGGGATCTGTTGTTCCATCGTATGATTCGATGTTGATGGGTTTAAACCCGTCTAGAAATTCGTGCTCCATTACTTCGTTAGAGAAGCAGAGATGGTGTGCGGCTCCTCTATGTTTGGCCACGCTATGAAGCATCTCCGGCGGGTTCCGTTTACGGTGTTCGGCCCGAGCATGGTCGGCTTTATAGCGTCCAAATAGGCGGCCATCATCGTCGGTCGGGGTATATCTTCGTGATCTGTACATCGCTCATGTACGTCCTGCTCTACCCTCAGTGTATTGGTTGATATCGCGGGTATTCCTCTGAGCTGTTTTGTTTTGACAGCCGGATGGGTTGGCATGGTGCTCTGCTTGGGCTGCTGCTTTGACTCGGCCGAACTGTGGTCGGCCCACCGCATTATTCGATGGTGGTATGGGCTCCATTGCCCTGCCATCGTATTGTGGGAACCACCTATTCTTGGGGTGGCTTTTGACTGGGCTGCTAAGGCCGTATTCTTCGGCGGCCAAGACCTTGGTCCATCTATCATTGAGCAAATCTTGGCTTGCTTGAAGCTGTACCTGCTACTTTCTTAGGCTCCTTGTAGTGGCTATAAGCTGGCGTTTAAAGCGCTCCCACTTGAGAGGTTCCTTGGGCATGATAAAATCTTCGTCGCCGAGTATCTCCTCTTCCTCAGAGGGTGGGAGATAATTGCTATCCTCCGAGTCCCCATATGTGGTCTGTTCATCAGAGCTGTCCTGCCCGTCTTCCTGTTCCTCCTGCTCGGATTCTACTTCAACAAGGTCTTCGTTGTTTGGAGTATCGTCTTCTCTGGTGCTGGCAGTGTCTTTTCTTGGGTGATGAGGCCTAGGGCACCGATGTTCAGGCTGTGCACCAGGTGGTTTATCCTCGATCGGATTCTCCTTCTCATCGTCAAGAGCGCCGTAAGGTGTGTCTATCATACACACGTCATACTAGGAAGTGCTTGTCCCTGTCTAGCGGGTAGTAAGTTCTGGCCTTGCCCCTCATCGTCGTCCATACCGTCGATGTCTCCGGCGTGGGGATCGGGTGTGTTGATTACATCTTTAACAGTGGCTATGAAGTGGGTGGCGGGTGGGAAGCAAAATTCTCCGTTGTCCGCCGCAAGTTCGAACCGAACATCATCCGGAGATGGGTCGCCCGCCAGGGATAGGTTTTTAGCGAATTTAGTATGTCGCCCATGGGCGAGTGTTGGAAGACATCTGCGGCACTGAACTTGAAGACTGATAACCGACCGAGTTCGGTGTACGCAGGCTCGCAGGGTTCGAAGCTCGACATCGAAGGCGAGTCCGGGGTTCCATTGATGCATATACCACACGAAGTGGAATCCGTGTGTGGCTCCAGTGCTGCGGATTCAGTGGTCCCCATGGTGGGGTTGAGCTTCCTATATTCGGGCGACTTGAACTGCTCCGGATTTGAGGCTGGAGCTGCTACAGGAGCTATCTCCTGGATGCGGCCTCATGACAGGTTTAAGCCATGTTCATCGGGGCGATGGGGAGCAGTTGTCGCGGTCTCGAATCCGTCAAAGATCAAGTCTCCACGGATGTCCGCAATGTAATTCAAGCTCTCGAATCTGGCCTGATGGCCAGGGGCGTAGCTGTCGATCTGCTCCAGATGGCCAAGCGAGTTGGCCCGTAGTACAAAGTCGCCGAATACGAAGATCTATCCGGGGAGGAAGGTTTCTCCCTAGACAACGCCATTACTGACAATCGAAGGGGCCATCGAGCCCTTTGCTGATGGCACAGTGGAACTCTCAATGAAAGCACCAATGTCGGTGTCAAAACCGGCGGATCTCGGGTAGGGGGTCCCGAACTGTGCGTCTAGGATCGATGGTAACAGGAGACAGGGGACACGATGTTTACCCAGGTTTGGGCCCTCTCTATGGAGGTAATACCCTACTTCCTGCTTGATTGATCTTGATGAATATGAGTATTACAAGAGTTGATCTACCACGAGATCGTAATGACTAAACGCTAGAAGTCTAGCCTATGGTAATGAGTATACGTGTTGTCCTTTCCGGACTACCCCCTTCAGTTTATATAGACACCGGGGGATCTAGGATTTACACGGAGTCGGTTACATAAGAAGGAATCTTCGATCTCTAAGCTTGCCTTCCACGCTAAGTAGAGTCCAATCCGGACGAGATGCAGTCTTCGGCCTTCATGTCTTCACAGCCCATCAGTCCAGCCCAAAGGATAATAGGCTGGACGCCCGAGGACCCCTTAGTCCAGGACTCCCTCAGGGGGGAACCATGTCTTCAGGGCGCGCTTGTCTCAAATGCGAGGAAATTTACAAACTTAGCCCCCGTTTCAAATTTCCTACATCACAGCAATATTAGTCGGTTGGGGATAGGACGGTAATCTCGCATACACTGAATATTTGCCGATGAGAGTTTGTTTTTGGCGCCCACCGTGTATGAATCGGGGAGGGAGTCGATTTCGGCCGAGGACACACTGTGTTTTGGCGCCCATAGTGTATGAATCTAGGTGAGAGGCGGTTATGTCACGTTTGAGTGAAATTACAAACCTACCCCTATCAAAACCTATAGAAATCGAGCAGATAGGCTTTGCGTGGCAGGGATAGGCAGTAGTAATTTCCATCTCACAGATTTTGGTTTCGGGCGGTTACTGCGACTTTCCCCGCTTCGTTCAAATTTTGCAGAGTGCACGTTTACCGTGCCAACTCAATTCCGAATCCCGTTTGTATTCTATTTTTTTCGGGCGGGATCCATTTTCGATTGGAATAAAATTCTATATACATCATTTTTTTATATATACTTTCAAAAGCACAACAAAGAATTCTGCTCCTTTATATGTATAATATGATTTACAAATACAATGATCTCAAAATCATAAGGTTGAATTCAAAAAATTAAACCAAATTATGTTCTACTAAAATGTATGGATCAGTAATATCTACATATTAAATAACATAGATGCGCGTGAATTCATATGAGTATGCATGTTTGATAGATCAATTTTGGTTCAGTATGGATTACATGTATCATCATCTCGAATTCAAATATTTGAATCCCTTTTATGTTCACTCCTTTCACGCCCATCTCTCTCGCATGCATGCTCCTTCATGTAGCTATCACTCTCTTTTCTCCAGCTCACCCGCACGCTCACTTCATGTTTCTCCTATCCTCGCAAACATGGTCTCTCGACGTCTCCCTTGAGAAGTGTCACACTCTCCCTATCATTATACATTACACGGTTTTCATTATCTCTCACGTCTCTACAGTTCTCTCGTATGACTAAGTACCTAAGCTTTCTTTTTCACCGCCACACACAGTCTCCACTCGTCTTTCACTTTTGTCTTCTCTAATGGGATTCTCTCACACACCCTATTATGTCTCTAGATATGAATCATACCACCTAAATTACTCCTCTCTCTCTCTCTCTCCTCCTGTAGACACACAGCATTTGTTGCGGTCACCTTTTCGTTCTCCATCACATACTGACATTATTCATTTGTTACCCATCAGACAAACTCCCCCCTCTCTCTCCTCTCTCTCACACACACCAACTCCTGGCTTCCACACCCCTTCCCGACTACCGTCTCTCTCTCTTCTCACACACAAAACTCTTGCCTTTCGCACCCCCGACTCGTATTTCTCTCAAACATTTATCGACCAGCCTCTAGATAGGTTATACACCCGCACACTCGTGCTTCCACTACGCAATCATGTCTCTCTCCCGCTCCTTGTATCTATGGTAGATTTTTCTTCCTTCTTGAGACACGCCCCTCATCGATCGTGCACACACACTATCACCTCATTTTAAGCTGATACCTCTCGCAACACACATCTTTGTGTCTTTGTCACACATGCACTCCGTCCTCCTCCTCTCTCCTCCTCTCTCTCTCACATAGGGCTTTTTGCAAACAACTAGCAAGAATGCACATGCGTTGCACGGAACAATGAAGATGCATTGTAATGAGTAGTTTATTTTAGAGAAAAGGATGACAAGAGAATGCCTTATTTGCAAGTGTGGAGAGGGGTGTGGGTATCTTTTTGCAAAATTGCCATAGTTTCCTTCCTATCCGTCAGATATAGACTGAACGACCTATATTGCAGGATGGCAGGCACACGATCATCACCGACTATGCTTTTTATAAGAGTACGGATAAAAAACAGAGTTGGTGATGATGGTGGGCCTGCCATCCTGTAATATAGGTCGTCCAATTTGTATCTGTCGGATAGGGCCAAAACTATGGCAATTTACCCGCACTCCTCTCCACATTTGCAGATAAGGCCTTCCCTCGTTCATCCTTTTCTCCCACAAGATCTTGATGTTCCGTGCAACGCATGGGCATCTTGCTAGTAAGAGTAGAAATTAGACATATACCACTTCCCGAATCTTGAAACCAACAACATTCCTCCCTTATCTCATCAAAACCGTCAAAGGAATATATTTTGAGTGAAACATAACATTTTTTAAGTGATATACGTATTTCAAAACTAGACTTTTTTTCTATCAAATCGGTGAAGATGTATTAATCTACTCTGATCGTGTGGCAACGCATTGGCACATTGCTAGTAGTTATTGTAAGTTTTTGGACACCAGACAAATGCTGTAGTACATATATGAAGAGAAGAGGCGCACGCACGCAGTCGGTCTCTCGTTGTCTCGCACAAATGAGTGTTATGTAAAGGCAAAGTTAACAAATAAACCCTAAAACCCTAGGTGCACGATTGCTGCATTCACGGGTACCGGGTATGTGGTGGAGCGCACCTTTGTAGGAATAGTCAACTCGCGTGATAATTTGATCCGTAGGAGTTGATGGCCGGGACCACAGGTGAACGACTTGGAGGCGGTGGCTCACCAGTTGCCACAGATCGAGTAGCCATGTTTAAAATATCATTTTTAGCGGGGTTAAGAGTTCTGATTTTCAATGGCGCATTATAAGTACTAAGTAGTTTTTAGAACGATTGATATGGAGCGAAAATGGAATTCATAGTACTACATACCTCCTTGGCGTATGGTTGTATGGGTTTATGTTGTGAGATGTTGAACCTGGTAGTTCTAGGGCAAATACTATGGTTTAGATTTAGATGTTGGTTTTCCGTAATGAAAATCGGAAGGGGGAAACCCTTCTTTGATTAAAAAAACTACTACCTGTGTTCTGGTTTACTAGTCCCCATCGTATTTTGGGTCAAAGTTTGTCCACGAATTTTACTTGCAAAATGTGAATGGAAAACGAGATTTTGTTATACACAAACAAAAAAGGACTGGAGGGAGTGATTGCTCTGACACGGATGCGACCTCTCATAGCGCAGGCATTGAACCGGCGCGCCGGCCAAGAGGGCCCCACTCGCTGCAGGCCCGGCTGAACACGCCTCCTCGCCGCATGCAACCGGCTTCAGACTGCCCCGCCTGCCTTCATTGAATCCGCGCATGTGCCGGCAACACGTCCTTCTGGGAGCCAGCCGACATTTTAGAACACAAAAAATGACCAAAATATAATTAATTACGCATGGTCTTGACTTGTTGTGCGCGCACTGGTAGCAGGAGCTAGAGGTTTTGATTTATTCATAACTCTCCTCAATTTTTTTTGGCTTTGAAGTGAATCATGGTTGTGGACATTATGTATGAATGTGGAGATATCTGTGAACATGAGTTTGATGTGGAAGTTGAACTTGGAATGTCGGGCTTGCGCGTGAACTATACCATGTCCAATGCTTCGTCTATTATTGTTTGGAAAGTAATTGTTGTTGTTACACGACACGATAAACTATATTTGGTGCCACATCAGTAGATGCACGGACATCACAACAGGCATGCTGACTGGATAAACATTTGAACCTAGCTACTACGAAGGAAATTTTGTATTGACAACATTGTTAGATAGCAGGAGATGCCTAGCCTGCTCTGCCTCTACTAGCTTATTTCTGGCTTCTTCCCTCTCTTCTTTGGCATGGGTGAACAGAGCATATGATTGCTCTTTTTGCTTCTTCAGGAACTCAGCTACATTCTCAAGGGCTGCTGCACGCTTTCTTTCAACCTTTACTAGAGCCACGAGGACACAAACAGCTGATGACTCCACCTGGATTGTGTGTAATCCAGCATCATCTGGGAATTTGCACCATGTGTCTAATCCAGCATCATTAGGGAACTGGCACCTTGTGTGTAATTGAGCCTCATTCTGGAAACATGATCTCGAGGTTGACCATACTTCCCTCCTCGCAGGAACTGCATCCTGACATGAAGTTACTTCTTTTTTAGATCAATACTCAGAGCAACCCAGATCCATTTAGTAGAAGCCAGATAAACAGAACCGGGAGAAGTGAATTCAAAAGGAAAAAAATATAAAAACAGACTACAATGTGAGAACACCCACTTCCAACATCAAGCTAAAAACGAAAGCATTAGGACAATTAAGGCTCTTCTTATGACACATCGAAGACCACGAGGCTTAAGAGAAACAGAAACTACAACATATACACATCGAAGAACATGAGGCTAAACGAAAGTAATTGAAAGGGTGTTACTTACCAAAGCTCGTTTTACAGGTTCAGTGCAGCTCCTCTTTAACTTGCCACGCTCCTTGAAGATGTCCCCAATATCCTGTGTTTGGTCTTCATTGCTCCTCTGCATGTTTGCACTCGTGGTTTTAAAATCTCAACATGGCAAGAAAAATGGAGGCTATAACCAATTACTTTTACGGGAACAATAGCACCCAGGAAATTTGAAGGGTAGGTATGAACAAAATTGGAACTGCACATGTACTGCTAAGTGATTCAATACACACATTACCAATCGAGAAGGAGAACGATGGTCGCGGCGGCCTCTGTGAGTCATGGTCGGCAACGGGAGTCAGTTCATTGTCCACGACGGTGGTGCTTCTGCGATTGGCGTCGGCTTCCGGGAAGCAGATCCGAGACCGTGGAATATGGTGTTGGGGAAGAGGCTCCGTGTACGACGACAACGGTGGACCGGCTCTGGTGCGGCGTACGAGCTCGTTAATGAGGTAGATGCGCTGCGGTGGACGAGTGTGCTGATGTAGAAGGGGAGGAGCACGAAGGCTGTGGTGCCGTGGAGAAGTCTATTTTGCGGCGGGGATAGAAAATGGGGAGTATTCAGGTGTACTACTCTGGGTGCCGGGGTGGGGTTGCCTGGGTAGGGTGAACCTGAAGTGACGAAAATAGCCCCCTACCAACCGTCATCCGCAGGCCTGTTCCGAAGGCTATGATGGTAACTTCCCACTGCTCGAATCAGGGTCGCGGGAGATTTTCCCGCCGACCTCAAAATTTTGTGACACTGAACTCCCTATGTGGCATGTTGGGTGATTCGGCTAAGCAACTAGCGAGTAGTACTAGTAAACTCTGCATATTAGGTTTGATCGAAGTCAAACTTCCTAAAGTTTAACCAAGTTTATAGAAAAATATAAACATTTACCATGACATATATGTATTATGTGAAAGTACATTCAATAATGAATCTAACGGTATTTATTTGTTAATATTTTTTCTTATAAACTTTCTGAGAGTTTACAAAACTTGACTTTGACCAATGCTAATACACGGACTTAAATAAAAATGGAGGGTGTACACATTTGTTTTCTTAGTATGTAGTGAATTAATCATTTGTTGAAATTGTGAAATAAATATATTAGGCTACTGACTTCGAATGTAATGGTCTATACAATTCAATAGTTACAATCATTGTCGAATTCCAAGATGTATACGAGGTGTATAGTACTTCACAACATGCTCAAACTCGCATAATCCCAGTCAAATGACAACCAAAATGCATTTCATAGTTATTACTTTGTAGGATACAACAAAACCAACAATAACTCTACATCAGCCATTATAAAAGCAACATTTTGAAGATATCCCAATGTGTGAATGAAACGTCAGAGAGAGCTTGCGAAGATGGAGCAGATAGGGCGGGAAAGACTGTATGTATGTGGACGAGAGAGTAGGAGACAAACCTAACGAAACAGAGAGATGGAGATAGAGAGAGGAAGAAGTTAGGTCTGTGAGAAATATGGAGACATGTAATATACATGAGATGCGTGTGCATCCGGATTCTGTACACGTGGAAGGAGAAGAGACAACACGTTTGATGAGAGAGCTAGAAAAACATGGACGCGAGGGGAAGGATCTCGTGGGTTGAGGAATTGATAAATTTGTGTGGGGGAGAGAGGGATTGGTAATTTTGTGCGAAAGAGAGAGGGTGGGGGGAGAAGTCAGTCAGCCGTCGTCACATCATCCTGCTTCCAAATGGCCCTGCATTCTGTAGCGCAGTGTGGTCGCCGTCTTCGATCTCCTCAATGCCCTCTTTGAATATTGAGGTGTTGTGCATGCTGGGGTGCAGAGAAGCACAAGCGAGACTGGTCGCCATATAACCTTGGATGGGGATGAATTGTGTGCTCGGGGAAGGGGGGGTGTGTGTGCTGTGTGCTGTGTGTGTGTGTGTGTCAAATATTGAGAGAAAACAAACCTAAGGAGATAAATGTGTGTGTATGTGATGGAAAGCTACATGCTAAACAGAGTATTCATGAAGAGATTGTGCATGCGAGATAGAGAGCGATGTGCGGGCCTTAAGGTGGGCAGGGGCCGGGTGAGGGTGTCAAAATGTGCGCGTTGATGCATGTGTTACATGTGATCGTGCGAGGGACGGGCGAATCAAGAGAGATGGTTGTTGTGTTACGGATGCTCCTCTCTCTCTCTCTCTCACACACACAAGTAAAATAGAAGACCGTTCTCTCATGTATACACAAGTACACAGTGTATCGGCATCTTTCTATGTCTCACTCATGCATGATCATTTGCACATTCACACCTCTCTATGTCTCTATCACACGCACACCGTCTCCACATTGCCCTTTTGCGACAACACACATATGGACACATGCACACGTTCTCTCTCAGTCACACACACAAAATCAGTATTTTAAAAACTAGGGCGCACCTAAAACGTCCAAATCCAAATAAACACGAACTGGAGCTAAATTCAAATATATGGAAATATTGTAGCGTCAAGAACTTTTCCCGGAAAAAAAGTTGAGTAATATTCAGTGATTGTTTTCACACACACAAAAAGGTTCGGTGGATGTCCTTCGAGCGCGACACGGTGACGCACCGTTCGATCGACCGCGCGGCCGCGGTTCACGCGCTTGCACAGGATTCCGTATCGTGGCTGTGGTAACTAATAAAAGCGCTGCCTAAGTCTAATGTTTACGTGTACTAGTATGGTTTCCTTTTAAGTTTGACCAACCCTATATAAAACTAAACTAAGCTCCCATACGCGCACTCATCAATATGCCGCCGCTGCGCATGCCGGCGCCCACCTGCTCCGGCCAACAATTTCTCGCCCATCACCGCCGTGTCACCGCCAAGCCGAAGGCTCGCCCGCTCACGTCGTCTGCAGTCCCTCCTCGCGCTGCCGCCGCGCTGCTAAGCACGCGAGCAGCTGGTGGAGCCGCATCTATGCATGCAGCGTATGAAGAGGAGGACGAGCGCGTGCTCCAGCACGCCGGCGAGGAGGAACTAGCGTGTCATTGTCATCTCCGCCCGCGTGGAGGAGGTGCGCATGGTGGCTGTCGCGGCAGAAGCTGGTCGCGCGTGCCTCGAGCCCGCAAACCGGGTGCGGCCGCGGAATCTACCTTCGAGACCTTGAATGCCATGTGGATCCTGCAATCTGAAGGAGCAATTTGGGTCAGTCAACTCTTGTGAGCCATTTGATGCAACATGGATGGCTAGAAGGGCTTCTTCAACCTCCGAAATTGATGCACAGTTCATCTTCTCAGCCTGCCACACGCCTAACCGCCTACCGCCGCCACCGTGCCCTCCCCTGAACCGCCTGCTACCGCCATGCTCCCCCACCCCCGCCATATGTTTAACCCCGGGCACGATCCATTTTTTCCGGCGAACTCCATTCCACACCCAACACTCATAAGATAGATCATGGGCACCCTGCCACCCTAATATAGATACTGGGGTAGCTTCTCTGCCATCTTCTTCCTTCGCTCCATCGAACTTCTTTCACAAATCGACTGACCCAAATTATACTACTAGCACGAACGTATTAAGTATAGTAGGAACATGAAGATACGAGCAGTAGTACCAACTTCAAGAAGAATAGTAGTAAGACATAGTACTAGTACTACTGTATGTACTAAAGAGTTCAAATAATGAGAAAGAACATAAACATAGTTCTGTTGGGGCCTCAACACAACACACCCTTGAAAATAAACTAAGCAACTAGTCCGCTTGACACTGCAGTAGAACCAACATGAGCGACGACACTGCCACCTACTCGGAGTCTGAGTCCACATCCTCGACTTCGTCCTCGTCCCTCTTCCTCTTCCTCTTCGCCGACGCTTCTTTGCTTGAACCGGACACTGGGCTCTGCTTCTTCATCCAACCCTTGTAGATATTTAAACAAACGTAGGCATCCATTGCTGCGTATAGGATGTGATATTCATCTAATGTCTTCGACTCCCATGCATGATGAAACTCGTGGTGAGGTTTCTTCAGTTTAGCATACAAAGGATCAGTCATGGCTTCTGCCAGGGTCAAAATTGAAGGCTGAGAGGAGGACACCAGGCTTGCCTTCTGGAGATCGAAGGGCTGGATTACAATGAGGCCTATCCGACCCAGGACATCCCTGTCGTTTGTAAAGTCTATAGTAACAAATTTCACTCTTCCCTCCTTGAGGAAGTTCTTAAAATCCTGGCACTCAACGTCGGCATGGCATATGTGGTAGGCCAAGCACATGTTATGTACGCAAACCTGGATCACGGTGGGCTTCTTCTTCTCTGCCTCCTTTAGTTTCTTCTCTCTTTGCAGGACTGTGGTGTACTCAACATCTAGCCCAGCGACCCACTCATCCGTTGAACTGTTGAACATGCGTAGGAAGCGAGCAAGGCATGCTTTCACTGTCATGGATCCACGTGTGTAGATGACGAAGAACTCATCGCCGATGATGGCTCTAACCTGGTACTCAGCGGCGACCATGGAGATTTGGGAGGCCATGGATTTTGGAGGAGGGTTAGGAGAAGCTGAACTGGTGTAATGTGAAAGGACGGGATGACTGGGAGCGAACTGTTGTAAGGTACTGTACTAGTAGAAGACGGGGACGAGTAGGGCGTGCGAACGGCGTGGGGTTGCTGGCTTGCCTGGTGGATAAATGGCTGCAAGCCCCCAAAGAGTTCTCGAGAACTATGCGGGACCCACTAGATGTCATGTCTACTAGACCCATATCGTAGGCCTGACAATATAGCTTCTGCCTGTTCGTACGCCATGCTGGCTGATACGTCCATTTTGCATCATGCTTTTATATCGATATTTATTGTATTATGGGCTGTTATTACACATTATGTCACAATACTTATGCCTATTCTCTCTTATTTTACAAGGTTTACATGAAGAGGGAGAATGCCGACAGCTGGGATTCTGGGCTGGAAAAGGAACAAATATTAGAGACCTATTCTGCACAGCTCCAAAAGTCCTGAAACTTCATGGAAGTTATTTTTAGAATATATAAAAAATACTGAGCACAAGAAGTACCAGAGGGGGCCACCAACCAGCCACGAGAGTGGGGGGTGCGCCCCCGTGCCTCGTGGGCCCCCTGGTGGCCCTCCGATGCCCATCTTCTGCTATATGAGGTCTTTCGTCCGAGAAAAAAATCATAAGCAATCTTTCGGGATGAGACTCCGCCGCCACGAGGCGGAACCTTGGCGGAACCAATCTAGGGCTCCGGCAGAGCTGTTCTGCCAGAGATACTTCTCTCTGGGAGGGGGAAATCATCACCATCGTCATCACCAACGATCCTCTCATCGGGAGGGGGTCAATCTCCATCAACATCTTCACCAGCACCATCTCATCTCAAACCCTAGTTCATCTCTTGTATCCAATCTTTGTATCCAAACCTCAGATTGGTACTTGTGGTTGCTAGTAGTGTTGATTACTCCTTGTAGTTTTTGCTAGTTGGTTTACTTGGTGGAAGATCATATGTTCAGATCCATTATGCATATTAATACCCCTCTGATTATGAACATGAATATGCTTTGTGAGTAGTTACGTTTGTTCCTGAGGACATGGGAGAAGTCTTGCTATTAGTAGTCATGTGAATTTGGTATTCGTTCACTATTTTGATGAGATGTATGTTGTCATCCCTCTAGTGGTGTCATGTGAACGTCGACTACATGAAACTTCAACATTGTTTGGGCCTAGAGGGAGGCATTGGGAAGTAATAAGTAGATGATGGGTTGCTAGAGTGACAGAAGCCTTAAACCCTTGTTTATGCATTGCTTCGTAAGGGGCTGATTTGGATCCATATGTTTCATGCTATGGTTAGGTTTACCTTAATACTTCTATTGTAGTTGTGGATGCTTGCAATGGGGCTTAATCATAAGTGGGATGCTTGTCCAAGTAAGGACAACACCCAAGCACCGGTCCACCCACATATCAAATTATCAAAGTACCGAACGCCAATTATATGAACACGATGAAAACTAGCTTGACGATAATTCCCATGTGTCCTCGGGAGCGCTTTTCTCTATATAAGAAATTGGCCAGGCTTGTCCTTTGCTACAAAAAGGATTGGGCCATCTTGCTGCAATTTATTTACACTTGTTACTTGTTACTCGTTACCAATTACCTTATCAAAAAACTATCTGTTACTGATAATTTCAGTGCTTGCAGAGGATACCTTGCTGAAAACCGCTTATCATTTCCTTCTGCTCCTCGTTGGGTTTGACACTCTTACTTATCGAAAGGACTACGATAGATCCCCTATACTTGTGGGTCATCAAGACTCTTTTCTGGCACCGTTGCCGGGGAGTGAAGCGCCTTTGGTAGGTGGAATTTGGCAAGGAAAAATTTATATAGTGTGCTGAAATTTACTGTCACTTGTTACTATGGAAAGTACTCCTTTGAGGGGATTGTTCGGGGTATCTTAACCCCGACCGGTAGAGCAAATAGTTGCTCCTCAACCTACTGGACCTACTAAAAATGAAAATGTTTACTTCGAAATTCCTTCGGGTATGATAGAGAAACTGCTAGCTAATCCTTTTACAGGAGATGGAACATTGCATCCCGACTTACACTTAATCTATATGTGGATGAAGTCTGTGCATTATTTAAGCTTGCAGGTATGCCTGATGATGTTATCAAGAAGAAGCTCTTCCCTTTATCTTTGAAGGGAGATGCATTGACATGGTATAGGCTATGTGATGATATGGGATCATGGGACTACAAACGATTGAAATTGGAATTTCACCAGAAGTTTTATCCTATGCATCTTGTTCATCGTGATTGTAATTTTATTTATAATTTTTGGCCTCGTGAAGGAGAAAGCATCGCTCAAGCTTGGGGGAGGCTTAAGTCAATGTTATATTAATGCCCCAATCATGAGCTCTCAAGATAAATGATTATTCAAAACTTTTATGCTCGGCTTTCTGACAACAATCGCTCCATGCTCGATACTTCCTGTACTGGTTCCTTTATGATGAAGACTATTGAATTCAAATGGAATTTATTGGAGAGAATTAAACGCAACTCTGAAGATTGGGATCTCGATGAAGGTAAGGAGTCAGGTATAACACCTAAGTTTGATTGTGTTAAATCTTTTATGGATACCGATGTTTTCCGTAAATTTAGCACTAAATATGGACTTGACTCTGAGATAGTAGATTCTTTCTGTGAATCCTTTGCTACTCATGTTGATCTCCCTAAGGAGAAGTGGTTTAAATATCATCCTCCCATAGAAGTAAAAGTAGTTGAACCTATTAAAGTTGAAGAAAAGACTATCACTTATAATGATCCTATTGTTCCTACTGCTTATGTTGAGAAACCACCTTTCCCTGTTAGAATAAAGGATCATGCTAAAGCTTCAACTATGGTTCGTAAAAGTAATATTAGAACTTATGCACCCCCTGAGCAAGTTAAAGTTGAACCTAATATTGCTATTGTTAAAGATCTCTTGGCTGATAATATTGATGGGCATGTTATTTACTTTTGTGATGAGACTGATCATTGTTATCATGGCTTGTGTGATATGGGTGCTAGTGCTAGTGCAATACCTATTTCCTTATACAAAGAAATTATGCATGATATTGCACCATCTGAGATAGAAGATATTGATGTCACCATTAAGCTTGCTAATAGAGATACTATTTCACCAATTGGTATTGTTAGAGATGTTGAAGTCCTGTGTGGGAAGGCTAAATATCCTGCTGATTTCCTTGTTCTTGGTTGCGCTCAAGATAGCTTTTGTCCCATTATATTTGGTAGACCCTTCTTGAATACTGTTAATGCTAAGATAGATTGCAAGAAGGATGCTGTTACTATTGGTTTGGATGATATGTCTCATGAGTTTAATTTTTCTAAATTTCGTAGACAACCCCGTGATGAAGAATTGCCTAGTAAAGATGAAATTATTGGTCTTGCTTCTATTGCCGTGCCTCCTACTGATCCTTTAGAACAATATTTGCTAGACCATGAAAATGATATGTTTATGAATGAAAGAAGGGAAATAGATGAAGTATTCTTTAAACATGGACCTATTCTGAAACACAACTTGCCTGTTGAAATCCTAGGGGATCCTCCTCCTCCCAAGGGTGATCCCGTGTTTGAGCTTAAACCATTACCTGATACTCTTAAATATGCTTATCTTGATGAAAAGAAGATATATCCTGTTATTATTAGTGCTAACCTTTCAAAGAAGGAGGAAGAGAAATTATTGAAAACTCTGAAGAAGCACTGTGCTGCTATTGGATATACTCTTGATGATCTGAAGGGCATTAGTCCCACTCTATGTCAACACAAAATAAATTTGGAGAAAGACGCCAAACCAGTTATTGATCACCAACGACGGCTGAATCCTAAGATGAAAGAAGGGGTAAGAAAGGAAATATTAAAGCTCCTTGAGGCAGGTATAATTTATCCCGTTGCTGATAGTCAGTGGGTAAGTCCTATCCATTGTGTCCCTAAGAAGGGAGGTATCACTGTCATTCCTAATGATAAAGATGAATTGATTCCGCAAAGAATTATTACAGGTTATAGGATGGTAATTGATTTCCGCAAATTAAATAAGGCTACTAAAAAAGATCATTACCCCTTACCTTTTATTGATTAAATGCTAGAAAGATTATCCAAACATACACATTTTTGCTTTCTAGATGGTTACTCTGGCTTCTCTGAAATACCTGTGTCAGCTGATGATCAAGCAAAGACCACTTTTACTTGCCCTTCCGGTACCTTTTCTTATAGACGTATGCCTTTTGGTTTATTTAATGCACCTGCTACCTTTCAAAGATGCATGATGGCTATATTCTCTGACTTCTGTGAAAAGATTTGTGAGGTTTTCATGGACGATTTCTCCGTTTATGGATCCTCCTTTGATGATTGCTTGAGCAACCTTGATCGAGTTTTGCAGAGATGTGAAGAAACTAATCTTGTTCTGAATTGGGAGAAATGCCACTTTATGGTTAATGAAGGTATTTTCTTGGGCCATAAAATTTCTAAAAGTGGCATTGAAGCTGATAAAGCTAAAGTTGATGCTATTGAAAAGATGCCATGTCCGAAGGACATTAAAGGTATAAGAAGCTTCCTCGGTCACACCGGTTTTTATAGGAGGTTATTTAAGGACTTCTCAAAAATTTCTCGGCCTCTGACTAATCTATTACAAAAAGATATTCCTTTTGTCTTTGCTGATGATTGTGTAGAAGCATTTGAAATACTTAAGAAAGCATTGATTTCCACACCTATTGTTCAGCCACCTGATTGGAATTTACCCTTTGAAATTCTGTGTGATGCTAGTGATTATGCTGTAGGTGCTGTTTTAGGGCATAGAGTTGATAAGAAATTAAATGTTATTCAATATGCTAGTAAAACTCTAGACAATGCCCAGAGAAATTATGCTACTACTGAAAAAGAATTTTTAGCAGTTGTTTTTGCTTGTGATAAGTTCAGACCTTATATTGTTGATTCTAAAGTAACTATTCACACTGATCATGCTACTATTAAATACCTTATGGAAAAGAAAGATGCTAAATCTAGACTTATTAGATGGGTTCTCTTGCTACAAGAATTTGATTTGCATATTATTGATAGACAACTTGTCTAGGTAAGAGAATGTTCTTGATGACCCACTACCTATTGATGATAGCTTCCTGATGAACAATTAAATTTCATAAATGCTTCTCGTACTGCTCCATGGTATGATGATTATGCTAATTATATTGTTGCTAAATTTATACCACCTAGTTTCACATACCAGCAAAAGAAACAGTTCTTCTATGATTTGAGACATTACATTTGGGATGACCCACATCTTTATAAAGAAGGAGTAGATGGTATTATTAGACGTTGTGTACCTGAGCATGAACATGAACAGATCCTACGCAAGTGTCACTCCGAGGCTTATGGAGGACACCATGCTGGAGATAGAACTACACATAAGGTATTGCAATCCGGTTTTTATTGGCCTACTCTCTTCAAGGATGCCCGTAAGTTTGTCTTGTCTTGTTATGAATGTCAAAGAATTGGTAATATTAGTAGACGTCAAGAAATGCCTATGAATTATTCACTTGTTATCGAAGGGGTTTTGATTATATGGGACCTTTTCCTT
>NW_024115909.1:0-13302 GCF_003073215.2 Triticum urartu | reverse complement strand
ATGTGCATAGGAGGTGAGCTAGAGCACCACAAAGCCCTCTCCCCCTCGGCCAGAAAAAACAGAGCACTGTGCTCTGCTCTTGCGCGAGGGGGTATATATAGGCACCTCATTGGTCCCGGTTGGTGACATGAGCCGGGACTAAAGGGGAGCCTTTGGTCCCGGTTCAAGGCACCAACCGGGACCAATGGTGGTGGGCCAGGAGCGAAGCCCATTGGTCCCGCTTCATCCCACCAACAGGGACCAGAAGGTCCAGATGAACCGGAACCAATGTCCCACGTGGCCCGGCCGGCCCCCTGGGCTCACGAACCGGGACCAATGCCCACATTGGTCCCAGTTCTAGACTGAACCGGGACTAATGGGCTGAGCCGGCCTGGACCATAGCCCTGTTTTCTACTAGTGCCTGCTCTGCCTCCTCCTGTCTGCTTGCAAACCAGGTCACAAAGTGGTATTACTAAACCTAAAGTTTATAAGGATGGGTGTGTCCGTTGGGGCTCTTTTTGTGCTGCATGTGAACCAAAGAATGTACGTGAAGCACTTGGTGATCCGAAGTGGAAAAAGGCCATGGATGAGGAATACTTGGCACTCCTGGACAACAAAACCTGGCGTTTGGTTCCACCAGTCAGGGGTAGCAATGCCATGGACTGCAAATGGGTGTATAAAATCAAGAGGAGGTCTGATGGCACCATTGACAGGTACAAGGCTCGTTTGGTTGCCAAAGGTTTCAAACAAAGGTATGGACTTGACTATGAGAACACTTTCAGTCCTGTAGTAAAGGCTGCCACCATTAGGTTAATTCTCTCAGTTGCAGTCTCTAGAAACTGGTGCATTTGACAACTAGATGTAAAGAATGCATTTTTGCATGGTGTTCTCGAAGAGGAAGTTTTTATGAGGCAACCCCCTGGGTATGAAAGTTCAAGCTCACCACATCATGTTTGCAAGCTTGAAAAAGCTCTATATGGTTTGAAATAGGCACCCCGAGCTTGCTACTCTCAGTTGTATTCCAAGTTACGGTCTCTTGGGTTTGTTGCATCAAAAGGAGATACCCCGTTGTTCTTCTATCGTCGGCATGGCATGATCATCTTCATGCTTATTTATGTTGATGCTATTGTTGTTACAAGCTCCTCTCCTACGCAGTTGAGTCTCTTCTTAAGGACCTCCGTATGGATTTTGCACTCAAAGATTTAGGGCCTCTTCATTTTTTTCTTGGCATTGAGGTGAAGCCGGTTGCAAGTGGTATTTTGTTGTCACAAGAGAAGTATGTCCAAGAAATTCTTCAGCGCATTGGGATGAAAGGTTGCAAACCTTCATCTACACCTCTGGCTCTCTCTGAGAAACTGTCACTTCATGATCGAGAACTACTTGCACCAGATGACTCCACTCAGTACAGGAGTGTGGTGGGAGCGCTATAGTATCTTACCTTGAATCGGCTAGATATTTTTTATGCAGTTAATAAGGTCTGTCAGTTCTTGCATGCTCTCACTTCTGTCCATTGGACTGCAGTCAAAAGGATCCTCAGATATCTTCAAGGGATGCCGGGACTTGGACTCAAACTTTGCAAATCTGACTCCATGCTTGTAAGTGCTTTTTCTGATGCTGATTGGGCAGGCCGTCCTAATGACAGACGATCCACAAGAGGTTTTGTAGTCTTTCTTGGAAGTAATTTAGTGTCCTGAAGTGCTCGCAAGCAAGCTGCTGTTTCCAGGTCCAGCACGGAGGCTGAGTATAAAGCCTTAGCTAATGCAACTGCTAAAGTTATTTGGGTGCAGAATATGTTGACAGAGTTGGGTCTTCATCATCCTTGAGCTGCATCACTTTGGTGTGATAATCTTGGTGCCACGTATTTGACAGCTAATCCTGTTTTTCATACTCGAACAAAGCATATAGAGATCGACTATCACTTTGTTCGTGAACGGGTAGAAAATAAACTACTCAATGTTCGGTTTGTTCCTACAGGCGACCAGGTTGCAGATGGGTTTACTAAACCCCTATCTTTGAGGCATCTAGAAGCTTTTCGACACAATCTCAACTTAGATAAGTTGTGATTGAGGGGTAGTGTCAAGCATTGTATTCTACGGTGTTTGTATAAACCGTATATAGATATATGGCATGCGTGTTATTGTAACCGAAGGGTTAGGATAGGTAGGGCTGTTGAGATTGCTTAGCTAAGTTTCTTGTATATCAATCCACAGCCCTAACCACCTAACCTCCTATATAACACGTACGCGTCCCTGCTACGCTTTAGCCTCAAGTTTCACAAGGGGGGCTGCCCCCTCTCTGAATCTCTAGCCTGTTGGAAATTCCAGTGCAAGGTTAGCCACTCAACTAGAGATAAAAAGCACTCACTAAAAAAATCCCTAAATCACAGAGCACACGAACCAGTTGTCCAAGGATGATGAAGACCTCCAGGAGCTTCGGGAGTAGGCGTTGACGGAGGAGATTCCGACAGAGGAGACATTTCCTGAGAGATCTGCTGCCGACGGTGCATGGAGCAGCCTGCGCAAGCGGCCATGCTTGTGGATATTGCGCGTGCGAACTTATTAGGAGGAGGGGGCGGGAGCCAGTGGAGATGCGCTGCTGCCGCAGGTACTGCCCCTGCCGGAGATGGGGGGCAGACGGCGGTGGTCGCTGGACTATTTTTTTTTGTTGCCTTTCAGGAATTCGCTGGACTTTTTATTTATTTTTTTGAGGGGAGGAATTCGCTGGACTAGTAGCAGTCTGCCATTTTGGCTAAAAAAGGCCTCACGTTCTACTTCTCCAGCGCTCGTCTTAAGTGGACCTCTCCAATTTTGCATCCACACTAACGTTTTAAGCCCTTCAGAGCCCGACTAAATAAGTGGGCTCTCATTGTAAAGGGCGTGTGCGTTGTAATGAGAGAAAAAAAATCATAATCTCCAATGGCCATCACCATATTTTCCAGCATCACTGAGATATACTATCACTCTCAATTTCGTGAAATCATGAACAATTTTTGAAATCATGAACATTTTTTAACTCATGCATGTATTTGAAATCATAAACATTTTTCAACTTCGTGAACACTTTTACATATTTTTGAACATTTTTCAAAATCCAGAACATTTTATTTTAATTCATGAATATTTTATACTATTTGCAAATATTTTTTAAATTTGTGCATATTTTTAAAAATATTTATTTTGAATCTTTGAACATTTCTAGAATCGACGAATATCTTTTTAGAAGTTGGTGGAACAATTTTTGAAATTCACGAAGATTTTTTTGATTTAACGAATTTTTTTAATTTAACAAACATTTTTTTTAATTCATGACCATTTTATACAATTTTCAAACATTTTTTAAACAATTTTTTTGATTCGGAAAACATTTCTAGAATCGTCGAATATTTTTTAGAAATTGGTGGAACAATTTTTGAAATTCACGAAGATTTTTTGGATTTAACGAACATTTTTTGAAATGCGTGATCATCTCTTCGATCAGCGAACATTTTATGAATGAATACACTATTTTGTAAGTCACAGACAGTTTTCAAATATTTAGGATATTTTTCCATTCATGATATTTTTTGAATTGGCGAAATTTTGTTCAATTTCGTTAACATTTTTGAATGCAAGAACTTTTAAAAAATCAAGAACATTTTATTAATTCCCAAACATTTGTTTTCAAAATTTTGAACATTTTAGAATAAGCAATCATTTTTATTGTAATGTCATGGACGTTTTATGAACCAAAAGACATTTTATGATTTATTAAACAGTTTAACTCGAATTTTCATTTTTAAAATTTTAATAACAATGAAGGCGACGAGGAGGACTATGACGAGGCCGAGGACGGTGAATTGGTTCCTCTCGCCGGGAACGTCCGAGACAGTGAAGGGGACGAGGACGACGACTTGACCTCGATCGGGATCGACTAGATGTGGTTCTGGTCGTGGACGTGATCGGTTGAAAGCACAATATTTTACCCTGAATCATTATGCCCTTCTCAGATTAAACAAATTAAATTTAAAAATTTTTAATCCCCCAACAGATCGGAGTGCTAATAAAAATCAGAGGGGTAAGTACTGGGTAGTACTCCGAGTACCTCCGAGTACTACGCCAATCATCGTAAAAGAGCTAAAAAACTGAAGGTGCGACTGAAGCCACCGAAGCCTCTAAACCTTCTAAGCCACACCTTCTATAGGTAGCCACCTATTTATCTTTGTTTATAGTTTGTACCAAAATTGCATTTGATAAAAATAGTAGAGATGTCGATAGCTAAACATTTCATGCAGTTTTTTCTCAAATGTGTAGGGCTTTATTATGCTTGAATGGTTGGCTTGACATGTTTAGGTAGTCTAAATCAAGCTGGGATTTTTATAATGTTCCTCTTTTCCTAGTTGTCTATCAAAATTTGGTTGGCACAGGTTGGCATATACATTTGATGCGGGAACTCAGACGAGTGTCTAACAGTCTAAGGGCTGCCAAGTCCTGCGCTCTGTTGAGCCCGAGACCCCCGAGTAGACACTTGTTAAGCGTCTTGTTGGTTTGTTACCTTCTTGGCGATCTATCACCTAAGGTTGTAACTTCTTTTTGGAACGTTTTAGATTTCCTATTCACCTCCCTCTTGTCAATCATACTTGATCTTTTCATCAGTTACCTATAAGATTATGGAATCGATGGTTCGCCGACCGCTAGAACATATATTTTTTAAAATACAACTTTGATAGCTTCAGGCTTACAACTTCTTTATATTAAGGAAAATTAACTATCCAGAAAAGCCATGAGCATGATCCAGTCTACCAAAATACAAGGGATCAAGAAAAACAGAACAGCTTGGCTAGGACAAGATACTACTTAGGGATTAGTAAGTACACATTTATTTAGATAGCTGAAAATCGAGGGTAGCAAGAAAGAGACCTGGTTTTGGATCAGTCGCTGTAGTGGAATTGGTCCTCTGAATTCCTATCCAAAGCAGCGGGGTTCATTGAATATATCAACTCGTTACGACTGGAATCATTCGAGTGGTCTAAAAAAGCAGCCTTCTTCCCCTCCAACATCTACAAAGCAGATTCATGTGGTGTCTCCACCTCCACCCTTCCCACTCCCACCCTTCTCTGCAATTTCTTCTCCGGCGAGCTCCGGACCCGACCTTCCCTGGCATAAAAAGGTAAGACACGAAGATGGTGATGCAGCTTATTCTTAGTTGGTGCTAGATTCGTATTTTACCATCGATCTAATGAGGGGATATCGCGGTGTTTTTTTTCCCGGTGCTTGCTGCTAATGGAGAACGTAATCTTCGGTGGAAAATTTTGTGGGGAAAAAATGCGAGATATAATGGTTCTAATTAGTACTCCCCCGTAACTTAATAAGACGTTATTTTTGACACCGTCATAGTGTCAAAAAAACCATTTTATATTATGTTACATAGGTAGTACTAATTAAGTTACCGCTAATTAGGCTCTAGTACACTGGTGGAGCTTGCTTGGTCTGGGGTTTGACTCCAAAGAACTATCATTTCTTTTTTTTTTCTTCGAAGTTTCACGGAATTACCCTGTTTATGTGTACTGTTAGTGAATAACATAAACTTTTACTCGTCTCATCATTATCATATACAAAGTGGATCGGGGAGGGAGTGGTGTCAACACCGAGATGACAGACGGTGACAAACACAGTGAGGAACTTGCAGCCCTGGAGAAGGCGTTGCTCGATGAAACCGTGGGTCCAATTGATATACCTTTCTCGCTTCTCAAGTCCATCACAGGGAATTTCTCGGAAGCTCAAGAAATCAGCAGGGGCGGGTTTGGGGTTGTTTACAAGGTATGCAACCAGACCCTCTACTCTGAAATAAATTAACCAGCTGATACAATTGAAGTCAAAACCAGTTGATAATGAAAATTTAGCTGACATTGATTCGTATGAGCTGCAGGGAGTGCTTCCGAGTGGTCGCACAGTTGCTGTGAAGAAGCTCTTTGAGAGGTACGAGATCCTGGACAAGAATTTTGAGAGCGAGGTCGCATGTCTCGTGGGGATCAAGCACAAAAACATGGTACGATTTCTTGGGTACTGCTCTGAGACGCAACATGTAGTGAAGCCATACGACGGAAAACTTGTATGGGCAGATGTGCGGCAGAGGCTACTCTGTTTCGTGTACCTGCCAGGGTGCCTTGCTGACTATCTCTCAGGTACAATCAGATCAGCGTTATAGATTTCCTCTCATTTCTATACAGTAGTGCATGTCTACCAACATTAATCCAGAGTAGTACTTATTACTGGACACTCGTCTGAGCTTTGTTAATTCTGTTTAGCCATATTTTGTTTTCTCGTCTTCTTTGCCTCGAAGAGAAGAGTGCACTAACAAATATGTCATTGGGAACATAAGTGTTATCTTCTGTTGTAAAAGAGCAGTTGATCAAGCTTAACTGAGTGTCCAAAAGAAAACTTTGAGCATCTCAATTCTCGAAACCAATATGTTGGCAAGCCTATATCTTCTCACGTGGATTTTAAAATCAAGTGGCGGTTACTTTGTTGCCAATTGTCACCCCCACATTTTAGCAATGAGATAGGTATTCCAAGAACTTTCTTTGAACATGCTAGTATATTGGCATTGTGAATCGTGCAATCAATAAGGATCCAAGTTTGGGTCCTGCTAGGCCCGCAAAATGTGATAAATTAATTCAAAATACACTAACAACATCAAAATTCCCTCACGAAGGATTTGAACACTGGAAGGCTGGAAGCGGGTTCTCGCCGGCGCCACTGCGTCCCTAGCAATCAATCAACTACGTCCTTTTTCTTTTCATTGGACTGTTTATCCCACCACATGTAGTACTAACTTCTTTTTGCACTATATACTCTCCACAGATGCATCTTGTCAACCTCAGTGGACCAGACGTTATCAAATAATCAAGGGGATCTGTGAGGGTGTATATTATCTTCACCAACTGCGTATTATTCACATGGACCTCAAACCTCAGAATGTATTACTGGATGATCACATGGTGTCCAGAATTGCTGATTTCGGTCTATCACGACGCTTAAGTGGAAGCCAGAGTCGGGCTATTACTGAGAACAAGCTTGGGACATTGTATGCTTGCAATTCTCTTTGAGAACTTGATGGTTTATAAATCATCTACCAAGTTTGTTGCATACGCTTCATTCACTAATCATACAAAGTACATAATTTTTTATGCAGGGGATATATGGCACCAGAGTTCATACATAACGGAGAAATCACCTTCAAAACAGACATATATAGTTTGGGTGTTATAATTATGGAGATAATTATGGGACATAAGGGATGCTCGGATGTAAACGAGGTAATTATACTATATATGGGGTTCCATGAAAAACATTGTATACATCAGAAACCACAATTTTGTTAAACAAGAATGCAAGAAATATTCGATTAGTGTACCTAATTAACAGTAGAATTTGCAAATGGAAAGATTTGGATGCTGTCTTTGTAGTGATCTTTCACAGAAAAAAGACATAAAATAAATATAGTCCTGATTTATGAATTCATTATGTGAACTGAAAGATTAGTAACACTAAAATTGATCAAGTGAGATATTCGAAACTGTTTGTGGTAGGTATCCTTGCATTTGGTTTTCGGTCCTATCCTAAAACGATATTGCTTCTTGTTTTTGTTTTTCTATTCGAAAATGTATGCCATTCTTTTTTGTAACTCAATACGGTTATGAAATTGGCAGGTACTTGAAAGTTGGAAAACCAAGTTTGGAACATCAAAGAGCCAGACAACAATGGAACAAGTGAAAGTATGTGCTGAGATTGGGATAAAATGCACGGAGTATGACCCAGGCAGCAGACCTGCTACATTGTTTATCATACGTGGAATACTCGGTGAAGCAAAAATTTCAAATTGGCCGGCTACAAGTGGTGTTACCTCAACAAAAACACACGTACAATCACTCAATAGTAAATATGATCAACCAATTATTGTTTAGGTGATTTCTCCTAACTTTTCAGTTCGTTTTCTTCCAGATAAGCTTTGTCCTCAAGCTGGGGGATGGGCTGAAATTGACGGATGATTCTGCTGCACCACCCCAACTACAACCATCGTCGCTGGAAGTGGAGCACGAGGATGGCAAAATGAACCAAGAGTGGAAGGGGAAGGAATCAACCGTTAGTGTGTTGATTGGGGCGATGAGCATTCTCAGTGGCAAGCTTACCATGGTCATGGGTGACAAATACAATAAGCAGAAAAAAGTGAAGAAGGAGGCATCCTTTCTCGAGAAGGATTTGAGCACCATAAATGCTACCCTTAAGCAGCTAGAGCTCATGGATGAGCTCCCTCCAGGAGTAAACAATTGGACGGACAATCTCACAAATATTTTCTATGACATGGAAAATTGCATTGATGACTTCATGCGCCAATTTGGAGGTGAGGATGTTGAGGCGGGCTTCATTGAGAAGGTTGTTGAACTTCACAAGAGGTTATGTGAGCTTAATGGGATCGCAAACCAGATAGAAGAGCTTAGGACTCTTGTAGTAGAAGCAAATGCTCGACATGACAGTGACAAGATTGAAGATTGCAAGCCCGGCTATGGCTATGTGGTTGTTCACCCTCGGCTACCAGTGGTCTTCCAGGAGGCAACCAACCTTGTGGGCATTGATGGACCAAGAGAGGAGGTTGTCAATTGGTTGATGGATACTCAAAAGAAACTCAAAGTTGTGTCTATTGTAGGTTTTGGAGGTCTTGGTAAAACTACACTTGCCAAGAAGGTGTTTGACAAGATCAGGGGGCAATTCAATTGTGTGGCGTTCATTTCGGTTTCACAGAGGCCTGACATGAGAGTGCTTTTCAGTTGCTTACAACTGAAACTCGGGATTGAGGAGCCTTCCCATGATCATGGGTTTGTCGACGTCATTGAACAGCTAAGGAAGTATCTCGCGAATAAAAGGTACTAACTTACTTCCAATAGTGACTTGTATTGCTCATTCGTCTTAAATTTGAAGTAGCAATTATTTGGTTAGTGTATATTCCGGTTCTAAGTATCTGTCCATGCATGTGGGAAGTTTGGTTTTGTACGTTTATGATAGAGATTCAAAACTATAAATAAAACATTAGAGCAGAACACATATTTCAAAATTTTGATTGAAAAGTTGTACATTGTTTAATTTGGTGTAATAAATTGCTAGGATTTTTGTTGGAAGTGGACTCATAGGGGGGGAGGGGGAGATACTAAACCAAACACAATCCTGATGGAAGAAGAGTGGTACGTGGCTCCATATGATAGGCATAAGTTGGCTAAATGGCAATGAATGTTCTTTGGCTAGGCACTCGACATTATTAGTTTGTTTTAAATGTTGATGCTTATGTATTCAAACTATAGTCATATTATGCTATGATATAACCCGTGCAAATATTTCAACAGGTACCTTATTGTAGTTGATGACTTGTGGGATCAATCAGCATGGAAAACTATCAGTTGTGCTTTTCCTGAAAATCAAAACGAGAGTAGAATCATAGTAACCACGCAATTGGAGGATGTGGCTAGTATGGTCTGTCACAATGACCTTGAGTGCATTTACACAATGAAGACCCTCAACGAAGAAAACGCAAAAAAGTTATTCTCAAATAGAGTATTTGGGTCCGAAGTTGTTTGTCCTCCCCATCTCAAAGATGTCGCGGCTGAAATTCTGAAGAAGTGTGGGGGGTTTCCGCTTGCAATTGTCACTATAGCTAGCCTATTAGCTACTCAAGTGAGATCAAGAAAACACTGGGAGAGCATAAGGAATCTTTGGGTGCATCTTCCACAAATCTTGCATTGAACGAGATGAAGCATATATTAAACCTTAGCTACATGCATCTTCCTCTTCATCTCCAGGCATGTTTTTTGTACCTTGGTATGTATCCTGAGAACCACATTATACCACGGGATGATCTAGTTAAACAATGGATAGTTGAAGGCTTCGTCAGCAGTTTGCATGGGCTAGATTTGATGGGTGTTGGCAGGAGTTACTTCAATGAGCTCGTTGATAGAAACATGATTCAGCCATCGAAAAATCAGTATGGAGAGGTGCTGTCTTGCACTGTACACGACATGATGCTTGATTTGATCCTAAGAAAGTGCATTGAAGATAATTTTATAAGTGTGGCATATAGTTCTGAGGACATGGGAACACTGTTGCATGATTGCAAGTACAAGGTTAACCGATTATCCTTGAGATCCATGGCTATTAGTGGAGCAATATATGATACGGATATTGCTGCTAGTATGTCACAAGTTCGGTCATTTATACTGTTCGAGAACCCGATATCCCCTCTTTCATGGTTCAAGTATCTGAGGATGGTCATCATCTTTGATAGTGGGAACAAGATAGTTGACCTCACAGCTATCAGCCAATTGTTCCAGCTTACATATTTGATGGTTAAAGTTCGTGGGCAAATAGAGCTCCCTAATGAACTTGGTGAGCTTGTTTATTTGGAGACACTGGACATAGCAAATTGCAAACTGATAAAGAGCATCCCCTCTGATATAGTTCATTTGCCCCGCCTGTCCTATCTGGCTCTTCCAGATTTTACAGACCTGCCTGAAGGTATCGAGAATATGAAATCAATGCGCACTCTGCATGGGTTTGACTTGAAGAAGAGCTCACTAAAGTGTGTTATGGGTCTCGGCGAGCTGGCCAATCTACGGGAACTAAGTATGAAAACACATCATTATTTCAGGACGTCAAAACTTGATGCTTTGGCATGCTCCATTGGAAAGCTCCGTAACCTCGAACATCTATGCATCTCTGGCTATCATTTTGAGGATAAGAAAAACCAGCAGCTGGGCTCATTATCCAATCCATTTCAGCATATCGAGCGACTTGGCTTGCGATTTTGGGAATTATGCAGAGTTCCGGAATGGATGAGTGGTCTCCATTGTTTGCGCTTCCTCGAGCTAGTGGTTGATAAGACGTCAACTGAGGAGGTTCATCTTCTTGGAGAGCTTCCCTGCCTTGCCCACCTCGACTTCGGAGTGAGTGAATTCCTTGATGAAAGAGCTATATTGGGTGCGGGACTATTCCCAGTTCTAGAGTTCTTTTATTTTCATTCTCGGAAAGACACTACAGCCTGGGATTCGAGCCAGGGGCTATGCCCAACTTACGAACACTCTGGCTCGATGCGTACGGTTGGTGCGGCACTATTCCAGTCGGCATGGAGCACTTGTTACACCTCCAGGAGATCAAAGTGTATGGGACCTCCAGTTTTATGAAGTCCGCGTTCAAGGAGGCCTTACTGGTGCACCCAAACCGCCCCTGTGTTAATGGGAAGGGCATTTGAGTTTGTCAGATTGCCTGGCCAGCGTCTCGTATCAACAATCCTTTGGCTCAACGGAGCCTTTAGGGCTCCTATGGTTCAAAGAATTCCATAGGATTTTTTGGAGGATTGGTTATAGGTTTGGATTCCATAGAATTTTTTCCTATGAAATTTTTTGTAATACATTTCATACAAATTTAACATCTACTCCAACCTTTTTTTAATAGTTTCTTTGGTTTTCCCGTGGCATCAAACACTCCTTGCTAATCATATACTAATATTCAAGTAGATATGTTCACTCCAGTCCTATACTTTTTCCATTCCTGTATTTTTAGAATGCTACGAATCAAAGACCCTTAATTAATGTTGTGCGGGCTCTGGATTTTATTTTGCATGTAATCTTATTTACCTGGCTGAATATTATTCCCACATGCATCATATATAGTAGTATATTGTCTATCAGCCGAGTTGGTTGCTGTCTGGAGTTGTGAAGTTTCGTTCTTTCATGAGCCTGGTTAGTCAGGTGATTGAGGCGTTGTATGTATCTTTCTGCAGAACAGGTTTATTTTTTATAGCTAATGGTAGTTATGGATCAGGATTTTCTCATAATGTGCTTATCGGTATTGGCTTTACTCCTGATTGACGATTGATGAATGGGCACTCCAGATCTTCCCAGAGGGGCAAAAAAAGAAAGAAAAAAAGCAATCCTACGGGTGGCTACTTTATGTGTCATGTTCTGATTATCTTGTGATTGGCGGTTCAGGATTGTAAGGATTCCGGCTGCTTTTGGTCTAGTACCATGGCTAATTCATAAAAATGTTCATGTTAGCTCGAGTACAGTCATGTGTACAAGACGACCATATATTCATCATGAAATTTTCAAGACCAACAATAGAATAGAATAGGCAATGAAACCATGCAGATGAACGGAGTTTCATTAACTAACAAAATTTAGACAAAAATCCCTAAATCACCGGCGGCCAAGCAGCAATCGTCGCAGAGGATGATCAAAGAACCCCAGGGTCTTGCCGGGGCTGGCGCGCTCCGAGTGGACGGCATGCAGAGGCTCCAGTTTCAGCAGCGTAGGAGCTTGATGTGGGGACTGTGCGAGATGCGGAAACGTCTTAGCCTCGGTGCGAGGGGACGTGTTGCATGTTATAGGCAGGGGCGCAAGATCCCTGATAGCGCATACAAGATGGTTGAGATATTACAGGAGACTTGAAGGACAAGAGATAAGAAGATAGAGTAGGTTACAAGAGATATTTGAACTACCTAACTTATCTATCTCTATCTCTGGTGCGGCACAAGGCTCCTCCAATGCACAATGTAACGTGACATATAATGTGTTTAACAGGGACGACCTCGATTCCAACGGAGGAGACATTTTCTGGAAACAAGTGAATATTTTTTCCAAATGACACATACGTTTTTAAAATTGAAATAACATTTTTTAACCAACAGGAACATCTATTTAAATGTCAGGAACATTTCTTTGAATCGCCGGATTTTTTTTGTTAATATGACACGTACATTTTTTCTTGGTACGGAACATTTTTTTACATTAAGTAAACATATTATTTTTTTGCATTTTATATAAGTTCTTTCGAAAATGTCCGAAATATACTTTTGAAATCTTGAACTTTTTTTAAAGTAACATGCATTTTTCTGTACGTATGGAACATTTGCTTTGAATTACGGAAACATTTTTGTACATTGTATGCACATTTGTGAAAATGGCACATGCGTTTTTTGATACTTGACATTATTATATACATGTTTAACATTTTTCCTACGCATGATTAACGTTTTCCTATGCACGTTTAACATTTTTGAAATACATGTTTCACACTGTTAAATTAATGTAACGTTTTTAAAATATATAATTTTTTAAAAATAAGAAAATAATAAAAAACGAAAACAACAATATAATTTTTTTTGAGACAAACAACAACAATATAAATAAAAAGGAAAAAACATGGACGACCTCAGTATGACGTCAGCCCAGTCGGTGGCTTGGTCGGCCCAGCAGGAGCTCCCTGCATGCGATGCTCCAATAGGCGGGTTAATATATATATA
>NW_024115908.1:0-7135 GCF_003073215.2 Triticum urartu | reverse complement strand
CACCCCAAGGCAGGTCCCCACCAGCGGCAGTGATAGCCGTACTCAATAGCTCAACATCATTGAAATCATGTGTGATGCTAAGCCATATCTTCTTAGTGAACTTGCCTTCGATGCCATCATCATTGAAGACCTTCTTGCCAAGGGTGGTCTTGCCAACCCCGCCGACGCCAACAATGGCCACCACCATGAGGTGATCACTCTTGTTACTAACTGCCTCCTGTGTGAGCACCTCCACAACCGCTCTCGTGTCCTCCTTGATCTTCTCACCAACTGCACCTGACCACTCCATCAGTGAATCAGTTTTGCGGTTAGTGGCGAGAGATCGAGTCATCTTTCTCTCTTCGTAGGCTTCTATCTTGATGAAATTGAAACTTCCACCCCTCTTGCAAATGTCATCCAAATTTTGGTTGAGCCTCTTGATGCGGGTGCCGATGTCGTGGGCGTGGAGGGGATTCCGCATGCAAAAGAGGAGTGGGTTAAGGCACCCCATGTCCTTGGATGGACCCTGTTCCATGACCTTGAGCCGACATAGGTCGATGATGTCCGTGGCCTGGTACATGGCACGGTTCAGTTCCCCCACCCACCTCCGCACACTCTCATCGGTGATGTTCCTCCTATCAGCATCAGCAAGGAAATTCTTGAGGTCCCCAAGCTTGACACCCAGGTCTTCGAGCCCGTTGGACACGCCGATTAGCATGGCCACCTCCTCTTTGGCCATCTCGGCGAGCATGCTGGTCACATAGGATGCTAAAGCATCCAGAACCCCTGCCATCACAGCTGGGAGCTTGTTCTGTTGACACAGTAAAACATGCAAAGAAAATTGTCTTGGTTACCAACAATTAATCCCATGGAGGCATGTTAAGAAACCTCACAGCGTATCACCTAAAGGAAAAATACAATCATGGAGGCTTGTGTTTAAGAACGAAGTGCTTCATCTTTAATTTGTTCAGTTACAAACAACAAGTAATTAGCTAGCTGAGGATTCGCACATGCATGCTTCTCATAAATTGTTATGGAAGCGAAAATTAAATAGAGAAGGAAACCCCATGGTGAAACTATTGAAAGGAAATTACCTTAAATTTATTGAATTCGTCCGCCCTCCGGTGTTGTTCTAGCCAGGGCAGTAGTGCGGCTTGTGAAAGCTCCAGGGGCGGAGCTTCGTTTATATAGACCAAAGGGAAATACTCTGGAAGCTAGTGGCAGCATCCATCCGTTGGGTTGATCCATCAATTATGGAGTGGTTAAGGATGCCCATGTGGAACTATAGCAAGTATGAACTGTATAGCTAGACGGGGGCATCAACACCAACTCTTGCTCGTTACAATCCGCTTGTTTTCCGAGTGAAGCCTATTAGAAGCGTATAAAATTAGTAGATTAATTTGACACCGGACGGCGAGCGGTCCATGGATACAGATGTGTAATGGTTGATAGAATGCAAGACTGGAGTTTGTAGATCATCAATTTGACCAACAAATAAATACTGAATGAGTTATGCCACCAAAAATGTACCATTAAATGTGCATTCAATTTTTATGGTATAATTTTTGTTGGCCATAATAATCATTTGTGTGGTCAATAATATACAGTGCATGGTGTGGTCATTGTGATTATCCATTTGTCCGTGTGAACATCGGTTTACCAAATTGCTTGTAGACATAATAATCATTTCTTATTATTTTAAGCTAAGATTGATTCAAACATTATCAGTTTACTGCCTGGATGCCATGTGGTCAGCAACAAGTTACTCTCAAGTACTGGCTAATATCTCTTCACATGCCTTCCCATGTCATGTGAGCATGGATGATTATTATTTTCATAAATCAGTCCCCAAGAGTGGTTGCAGCTGGGTTTAGTACATACGTCTTATTAAAATTGTCTACCTGGGCTAATTTAATTTGACCCATTCCAACTTACTTATGTATGTATGTATGTATGTATGTATGTATGTATGTAATTCATGCATGCATGTTCCCGGCTGATTTCCCATTCTGTAGCTTGAGGCATCAACGGCCAGTGGAATGTGCTCCTGTGAAATGATGTCGTCGAGGAGAACTGGAGGCGAACCACACAAAGCTGTGTGCATCTATTAACGGCCAGTGGAATGTGCTCCTGTGAAATGTGCTCCTGTGAAATGTGCCTGCATTAATTTGCCCGTGTATGATGTTACACTAAACCCGTTGCTGAATAGTAGGCTTATTTATCAGATCCATGCATCTATTAACCAGTTATTAATTGTTACTGATTCCTTACAACCCATCGAACAAAAAATATTGGAGTGAAAACGGTGGCCGGCGGCCAGCGATGCCAAATGATTGTGATCTAGCTCTGTAGAAGGCATATATGCATCGTTCCAAGATCCATCTACCATCAAAATACGTACTACTACGAACTTCAAGATTTGTAAGTGGATGGCCAACTTGAAACATAAATGTATATACAATTTATGTATGAGATTTCAGCCAACCACTCCTGGCAACGCAAGATAAGAGGCCCATAAATATATATTTTTTCCGAAACGGAGGCAAAAGATTTGCCCTATCTATTAATTAAGTAGAAGAGAATTGCCCAGTTAATTATGGAAAACCGGGCGAAAACCATCACAAACCGCTGAGCGGCACACACAGGATACTCCACACACACACCATGCCAAAGAGGGCCTCGCCGAGACAACACATAGACGTCATCGTCATCACTCCTCCCCTAGAGGCGTCATCACCATCCCTAAAGCCCGAGCAAGCGACTCCGACTTCACCGTTGGCGATCATCGACCCAACCCACACTGTAGAGGTCGCGTGGAGTTATATGAAGATCTGCAGCAGAACTCAGCCACCTACGACCAGACATCGCAGCTCCGACTCTGACAAAGAACTAAGAAGCAGAACTAGGCACGGCTGGCGCCGCAAAGATCACCGAATGAGCCACATGTTGCTCGTCATCGTACGCCACCGGGACCCCGCCACCGCAGCTTCGACTTCACAACAACAAGTCGAGGTAATCCGGCGGACACGCCGAAGAAGAGCCGACTACCGCAACCAACGCCGCGTCTCCGACATCGCTCCCACCATCATCATTACCACAGAAGCCTCGACGCCAACACCTTCACCTTCCACTGGTCCCACTCGCCAATGCCCAACTCCAAGAACGAAGCCCCCCAAGGGGAGAACGACACCAAGGCACCGTCTTCGTCCGATCATACAAGATCAAGGGTTTCCCCGGAGCTGTAACAAACGACCGAGTCTGCGGGAGAGGGGTGCTACAACAATGCAACGATGCCTCCAGGAAGGTTAACGACGGCCACAGCCGCCATCATCGCTGGTCCCGGCACAAAGCCGAGACTAGGTCTTCACCCAAGCTACCAACACCACCTCAGCCGCACAACAACTCGATGCTGACAAGCCCACCAACCATCACAGCCGCGAAACCAGTCCGTCGACCAAGGAGCATTGAGCAACCGCCGCAGTCAACTGCACCTTGCGGAGGCCACCGACCGCGACTCAGAACCTCCAACCGCCGGAACCACCAACTGTCGTCCGAAATGAGGGCCACCGGACGCAGCACGAACCGCCACACCTTACTGGGCACCATGCCGGCTAAGGGAACAATTGAGTGCCGCCCGAGGCCGAGAACCACCACGTTTCCTGGCCGCAACCCTGCAAAAGAAGCGCAGACGCGCGCCACACCATCATCGCGCTCTTGCAAGAGGCCGGAGTCTTCAGATTCGCCGGAGACCGAGGGAGCCCATCCAGCAGCACCAACCTTGCGCACATCCCGCTCCTCCTGGGCCAGATCGCCCCATGCCCCGCGCACGCAGCCACACACCTCACACTACAAGAAATATGTCAACTTATGACCACCACTATTGGTCACTGAAAGGTCACAAATTTCCATTTATGACCTTTTTGTGACCAAAAACATAAGGTCAAAAACTGGGCGTCGTAAACTGTGTGCATCTGAGTGCCTGCATTAATTTGCCCGTGTATGATGTTACACTAAACCCGTTGCTGAATAGTAGGCTTATTTATCAGATCCATGCATCTATTAACCAGTTATTAATTGTTACTGATTCCTTACAACCCATCGAACAAAAAATATTGGACTGAAAACGGTGGCCGGCGGCCAGCGATGCCAAATGATTGTGATCTAGCTCCGTAGAAGGCATATATGCATCGTTCCAAGATCCATCTACCATCAAAATACGTACTACTACGAACTTAAAGATTTGTAAGTGGATGGCCAACTTGAAACATAAATGTATATACAATTTATGTATGAGCTTTCAGCCAACAACTCCTGGCAACGCAAGATAAGAGGCCCACAAATATTGTAGTAGCAAAGATAAGCAATTCTAAGAGGAGGATGTCTCTGTCAAGTGCACATATCAGCTGTAACAGTAAACAAAACTACATTATTTTGATAGTACCGACGGCACTAACGATAGAAGGTTTCAAAGGCGTATTAACTACTGCTAGTACAGCTCATGAGTTTGGCAGCCTGTCTCAATCTCATTAGCTCCTCTTAAGGTCTTCCTGGCTATTAGTCTTTTTCATTTTGTGCTCACACTGGAGCCCGGTCTTTGATAGGGAAATATTGATGGATCAACGGCCAATACTATACGACCTCCGTATAATATAAATGGGACGGACGGAGTAGTATATAGGTGCTAGATGAAATCAACATACGCAACCGTCTCACTATAAGCAATTGCAGTTGCAGGTTAGGTTGTGGGTAGCTATCTCATATTTTATTGCCAATAGGTTCATTCATTAATGTTCTGCAAATTACAGAAACATGTGTCATCAATGACATATGGAGGGAGGGTTTGTGTAGTCATCTGATCTTCAGTAAACCCTCTCTGAATTACTGTAGGTTCTTAAGCGGCAATCATGTATCTCTGACCTTTACAACACGGATCAAGATCACATTTGAAATTATTGAAAATAAGTACCACCAGTCACAATTCGCAAGATGACAATGTTCACGTTTGCTTGGCTGGCAAGTGGTGTGGATACAGAGCAAAATAGAGTGTGTATGATGCCTCTCTTTGATACACATCCTTTGATTGGCTCACAAGTGCAGAGCAATAGTACGTGCTGCAATTTGTTTTGTTAGAGGATACATGTTAAAGGGAAGCACTGAAATTTATCTTGAACCTTCCACAATAAAGGATGATGCCTTTCTTTTGTTCAATGGCCTGCAACATACACAGGGTAAACAAAGGGGTCGAGCAAGACTGGGAATTGCTTATAAGAATGGGGGCACTGAATAAATGATCATATAAGAAGTACAACACTGATTACATTTTAATTGGGTTTCTTCTACCAGTACTTAGTGTTCCCTAGTCAGAACATGTAACCCAAAGTTAGTTGCTTCCATCCAGAACATAGACAGAGCCCCAGTGTTAAATTGTGATCCAAATTATACTGTGTTGGACTAGACGTAGTACAACTGGTGTGGGCCTTTGCGTTGACGTCGACGCGTACGAGTACAACTCGTTTACTTGTCCTCCAAGGACTCTCATGTATTGCCCTCATATATACCCCATGTAGTCGTATCTCAGACGGTCTGTCGTCTCGTGCTTGTAATACTCCTCCTCATAGTGATTGCGCCTTCGTGCGTCCGTGGTTTTCTCCCGCAAGGGTTTCCACGTAAAAATCTGTGTCTCTCTGTCTCGTTTATTCTCGTTATTATCTAACAAGTGGTATACAAAGCTGAGGTTTAGATACGAGATTGAGACGAGGGTTAGGGTTGCGTGCGCTGCCGCACGTACGTGACCGGGCGATCCGGCTTCGAACCGATTTCCGCTGCGACGTTGTACGAAGCCGAGACAGACAGGAGGTTCCGCTGGGCACGGTGCAGATATACGCGCGTCACGCGTGTGCCTGGTCCGCTGCTGCTACCGTGAAGGATCTAGTCCCGAGGTACAATCGGTTTGCTTGTCTACTGCTTCACATCAAGCCTACCAAGCTGCTGCTGCTCCTACTCGCGTGAGATTACAAGGCTACAGTACCTGGTGCTAGTACTATTACTCTTCCGTGACCTGCTAGTACTAGTTGAGTACTACTAGTACTCACGTGGACGCCGAGGCCGATCTACAGATCAGATTTCTTGCTCTCTGTATAATCGTCCACTGTCCAGCGACTATCAGGTGCTATTTACTTTGTTTTGTTTGCTCCGCAAATTAATTCTATCAAGAATTTTTCTACGACTTGTACTACTTTGTGCACAGTTTATCAACTCATGGCATCCATGAAGTACGATTTTCCGCTGCTGGATCGTGACACAAGGTTTACCCTATGGCAAGTCAAGATGCGGGCGTTGTTGGCACAGGCCGACTATGATGTAGCACTGGATAGTTTTGGGTAGAACCGAATTGAGGACTGGACTGCTGAAGAGAAAAGAATTGATTGTAAGGCTTTGTCACAAATTCAACTCCATTTGCATAATAATATTTTGCAGGAAGTTTTGAGCGAGAAAACTACCGCCGCTCTATGGTTAAAGCTGGAAGGGATTTGCATGACTAAAGATCTCACCAGCAAGATGCATCTGAAACAAAAATTATTCCTGCACAGGTTACCCGAGGGAGGTAATGTTTTGAATTATATTTCAGAATTCAAAGAGATCATATCTGATCTAGCTGCAATGAAGGTTAAGTATGAAGAGGAAGATACTGCTCTAATGTTACTTTGTTCACTGCCAAGTTCTTATACCAGTTTTCGAGACACCATATTATACAGTCGTGATACTCTCACACTTAATGAAGTTTATGAAGATTTGAACTCTAAGGAGAAGATGAAATTAATGGTGCCTCATGATGGTTCGAGCTCATCCCAAGCAGAGGGATTATCTGTTCGTGGCAGGACAAAGGAGAAGAACTCCAATAATGAATCTGCTATGTTACATGATGTTTCATCTACTAATGTTCCCGTTGAGAGTGAACAACAGCCTATTGTTCAGGAGCCTACTGTTCAGGTGGAGCATGTTATTGATTCAGGTGATACATCTCATAATGAAATTGTTGATGCACATGATGAACCCGTCGTTAATGATGATCATGTCACTCCCACTCCAAATCAGCCTATTGTTCCGCCCAGTTGGAATCTCGCACGTGACAGAGTTAGACGGGGTAGTAATAAAC
>NW_024115907.1:0-20515 GCF_003073215.2 Triticum urartu | reverse complement strand
AAAATATGCTCACCCCACTAAGTATTAGTACTAGTCAAGTCTTAGTCGGGTAAGAATAAAATTCCCTGAAAAAAGAGACCAAGACAAACTATATAAGTATTTTTTGAAAAGGAAACTATATATGTATACCCAGAAAAAAGGTGAAAATGATGATCAATTCTTTATTTCAGAGGAGAACTTGGTTATGCAAGGCTGAACTTTGCCCGAGACTAGTTACGAAAAATTGCCGGAGTCATGAGCTTCTATTCTTTCCGTGACATCATTTCTCTCTGCCATTTTATGTGATTTATGAGTTTCACTAGGGAGTACTAATAGTGAAATCTCCAACTCGGTTAATGATCTCCTTGATTTGGAAGCGGAACGCGCTTTAGAAACTATTCGAAACCTAGAAGCAGTAAGACCTATGAATGATGCTGAGATTGATGCGTTGTGGGTAAGAGTACTCGATAATTTTTGTGCGGATCTTGCACCATCCACTATTGAATCCGAGGAGGAGGAGGTTATCCTAGAGGATGTAGTGAACAAACCACCAGAGCCCGGTTATGAGGACCGGATGGAGGACCATAGTAAACCCAAACGTAAGTAGAAGCGGAAGGTTTATCCCGCGTCCGCGGTTCGTAGGAGTGCTAGGATTCGGACGGCCAAAAAATTTTATGATGACATATGAAAGGAATCTTTTGAAATAGCAGAGGTCTGAAGGAGTTGGCTAAAAGAAGGTTTCTTGCTGAGGCGACTCTGGAGCATCGATTAGATTTCATTGCTCTCTCGGAAACTAGTAGGGATAATTTTGCGCCACAGTTTCTTAACACGTTATCGGGGGGTGTCGATTTTGATTGGCATTGCCTTCCTCCGTGAGGAAGATCCGGTGGGATCCTTCTTGGAGTGAGATGAGATTCACTGGAAGTCCGAAGTGTAGTGATGGGTGACTTCGCGGTTAAATTTCGGGTTAGGTCCAAAGCTGATGGGTTTAACTGGGCTCTGGTGGTGGTTTATGGTGCCGCACAACCCGAGTTTAAACCGGGGTTTTTGGCGGACTTGGTTCGAATTTGCGGTTCCGAGCAGCTCCCAATTCTGGCTGGGGGTGATTTCAACATCATTAGGAGGAGAGAGGAAAAGAATAACGATAATTTTGACGGCAGATGGTCGTTTATGTTTAACACCATCATTGAAAGCTTGGATCTGAGAGAGATAGAGCTTTCTGGTCGAAAATTTACCTGGGCCAACGCTTTGCCAAATCCGACATACGAGAAGTTGGATCGAGTCCTTGCGAGCGTCGAGTGGGAACAGAAGTTCCATCTCGTAACGGTTCAGGCTCTCTCGCGCGGAATATCGGATCACACACCTTTATTCATGGACTCAGGTGAGCCAAACCACGTGGGAAACAAAAACACCTTTTCTTTCGAACTTGCTTGGTTTGAACGAGAAGGATTCTTTCACTAAAAGAAATATGTCAACTAGTGACCTTCTGTCAGTGACCCTGGAAGAATTGGTCATAAATTTATGACCATTTTAGACCAATAGGTCAAAAGCTGTTGGAGGGGCTCCAAACCCTAACCTATAACGACAATTCTGGTCAGCAAGGTCATAATGTCATTAGAGGAAATGGTCGTAAAACGGGAAGCACTTTCCACTGCCTCACGCCTAGCTGATAACGACCAATATAACATGGTCGCTACACTTGAGTTTGAATGAATTAGGATGATTAGGCAGCCACCTCAGCAACCTCGCTTATGTGTCACTGTCTAGGTGTCATTTTTACTTAAATGTGAATATTCAACAACAGACGAGGCACACACTGACATGCAGGACTCATTTGACAGGTGGGGCCGAGCGCTTAATTCGCCCAAAAAAGAGGTGCGAGGCAGGACTCAAACCCACAACCGCGCGCTTGCTTCGCTCGCTTGCTACCGCTGGGCTAGAGAGGGACAGTTGCTCAGGTGTGGGAATTTATCATTACATTATATAAAACTACGGCTCTCTCGTATCATTGACAAGTGGGACCTTCCGACCAGGTGGCATCGAACAGAGCAACAATTAGCAACACTGTCAGGTGGGACCCATTTGACAGGTGGGTGAGCCACTGACAGGTGGGTGAGCGAGCTTTTAATTCGCTAAAAAATGTGCGCTAGCGGGGACTCGAACCCACGACCTCGCGCTCGTTCGGCTCATTCGGTACCGCTGGGCTAGAGAGGGATTGTTGCTAATGTGTGGATAGTTTTCTATATAGTATATAAAACCACGGCTCTCGCGTATCAGTGACAAGTGGGACCTTCCGACCAGGTGGCGGCGGGTGGCATCGAACAGAGCAACACTTAGCGTTTTTCTAGGTCTTCCGACCAGGTGGCGGCGGGCGGCGGCGGAAGCAACCAACAGGGGTTGCTCGGATGGGGGCGGGGCCGGTGGGCGGCGGCCGGCGCAACCAGTAGGGGGCGCTCTCTTTGCCCACGACCTCGCTGCAGGTGACCTCGCCCACGGCCTCGCGACGGAAGCAACCAGCAGGGGCGGAGGCAGGGGCGGGGGCGGGGCCCACGCAAGGAGAGGCTCGCCGAGCATGGGGGACTGGCCGCCACCGCAAGCAGACCTCGCCCACGTATGCACTCCTCTCCTCCCCACTCTCCTCTCCCCCTCTCCTCTCTGTTGATGTCATTCATTTGATGTAGATCTGTTAGGAGAATCTCCACACACACACACACACACACACTGATTTTATGTAGGTTTGTTGTAAGCTTGGAAAAATCTCTTGGAAATGGCATTGATGAATTTGCTAGAAATTGTGAAGAGAATTTCTGTTGATGAAATTTTTAGGAGAATTGCTATTGATGAAATTGTTAAGAATTCTTTTTTAATTTAGTCAATTCATAGTGGTAAATTATGTTGTCAGCTATCAATAGAACAGAGCTCTTTGTTCTATTTTGTCCAAGAGTAAATTGCGTTGATGAAATTGATGTTGTTCTTTCCCTGAAAAAGGATCCTAAAATTGTTGTTGCTCTCTGTTCTAAATTCCTGATTTATTTTGTCCATGAGTAAATAATGAATGCTGAGTAAATAGGATCCTGATCCATTTGACTGATTCATGCCATGAGTAAATATTGAATGCTGATTTATTTTGTCCACCAAGTTGGACTAAAGTAGTGAGAAATTTGAAATAGTTGAATGTTGTGGTTAGGCAGTTAGCATATAAAGTTGGGTGCCATTACTTCCATCCATTTTCATTAATTAATGTTGATAACTTAGATTGATTTTCTAAGTTGCAACAATTTGTTGTATTTGGCAGATGGACAGAAGCTGGATTAGAAAAGGAGTTAGAAAGTTTTCGAAAGAACATATGAAAGGAGTTGATGATTTCATGGCATTTGTTTGGGAAAATTTTGCCAATGATGCTCACATTCTTTGCCCATGCTGCGAATGCCTCAACCGTTTAAGAATGACTCAAGGAAGAGTGGAAGACTCAAGGAAGAGTGGAAGATCATCTGCTTCTTAATGGGATGTCCAGCACATATGATAGATGGATATATCATGGAGAACCTTTAGACAGTCAACCTCAACATTTTGAAGCTGATACAGAGGCCCCTCATATGATGGGCGGTGGCGATGCTGGCATTGATTTCATGGAAAAGGTTTTGCGAGATAATGTTGTTTTGGAGGAAGAGGATGGGCATGAAGATGATAGGATTCCTGACCTATTGAAGGATTTGTACGATGCTGAAGATCGTGCTGATGGGCAGAAGTTGTTGTTTGCTGAGGCGTTAGAGGAGGCGAAGCGCGCAGCTCATGAAGGGGGTAAATTTTCAAGATTTACCTTCACCGTGAAGTTACTCCACATCAAGTCTTTCTACTGGATTAGCAATGCCACATTCAACGCAATACTCCGTCTTTTGAGCTTGCAATTCCCTGATAGTTGTGTTCCCAGATCTTATGATGAAGCATTGAGCATAATCCACAGGCTGGGGTTAGGTTATGTGTCAATACATGTGTGCCCAAATAACCGTGTCTTGTTTCGGAAGGATTTAGCAAAGCATGACAACTGTCCAAAATGCAATGCCTCTAGGTGGAAAGATGCTGATGGGAAGAAGTCAATACCAGAGAAGGTACTAAGGAACTTTCCCTTGATACCAAGGCTGCAGCGGATGTTCATCTTGAAGAAATCATCGCATGAGGTACAGTGGCACAAGCTGAAGTGGCAACCTGTGGACAATGAGCTGAGCCATCCAGCTGACGGAGAGGCATGGAAAGAGTTTGACCGTATACATTTAGATTTTGCTGCAGATCCAAGGAACATAAAACTTGGCATTGCCACAGATGGGTTTAATCCGTTTGGGAACATGAGCACGTCTTATAGCATGTGGCCAGTTTTTGTGGTGCCGTACAACCTGCCACCATGGGCATGCATGGATCAGTCCAACTTCATGATGTCATTGCTTATCCCAGGTCCAGAGTCTCCAGGAAAGGATTTTGATGTCTTTATGGAGCCCCTCGTAGAAGAACTTCTCCAGCTCTGGACTGGTGTACCTACATACGATGCCTTGAGTCCGGAAGAAAAGTTCAATCTACGTGCTGCGATCATATGGTCCATCCATGATTTCCCGGCTCTGCACACTCTGTCTGGGAGGATCATAGCGGGTTATCAGGCTTGTGTCCATTGTGACAAAGACCCTTGCTCAAAGAGAATAAGGAGCAAGATCTGCTATATTGGGCACCGCCGCTTTCTTCCGCGAAACCATCACTGGCGAAGAAGCAAAGATTTTAATGGTGAGAATGAAACCCGTGGCAAGCCAGCTGAATTCACTAAAGAAGAGTTGGAGCAGCAACTTGAAAAGGTGAAAGATGTGAGACCAGGAAAGCTGGCGAAGAAAAGAATGCGTGAGGAAGGTCAATGTTGGGACCGGAGGTCTTATTTGTGGGACCTGCCATACTGGGCTGATCTGAAATTAAGGCATAATCTCGATGTAATGCACATTGAGAAAAACATATGCGAGAATCTGCTAGGGACGTTTCTGAACATTGAAGGGAAGACAAAGGACACGGTTAGTTCTAGGCTTGATTTGGAGGACATGGGCATAAGAGAAGATTTGCATCTACAGCACAATGAAGATGAAGATTCATTTGAAATGCCACGAGCATGGTATACAATGAGTAAAGAACAAAAGCTTGCATTCTGTGAATTCCTAAGAGCGGTGAAATTTCCAGATGGTTATGCTGCTAACCAGCAGCAAAGTGTGTTACTTCTGATGGATTCAAGCTTTCAGTACTGAAAACCCATGATCGTCACATCCTCCTCCAAAGGATTTTACCGGCGGGCCTCCGAGGAATCATGGAAAAGGATATATATGAAGCGGTTGCTGAGCTAAGAAATTTCTTTAGAGAACTGTGCTGCAAAACACTCAAGTTAACTGTCCTGGAAAGACTTGAAAAAGAAATCCCAACTATTCTTTGCAAGCTCGAGAAGATTTTCCCTCCAGCTTTCTTCACCGTGATGGTCCATTTGGCGGTGCATTTACCAAAAGAGGCAATGCTTAGAGGCCCTGTGCAATACGGTTGGATGTACCCAATCGAAAGAAGGTTGCTTACTTGTAAGCGTTATGTGCGAAACACGGCAAGACCTGAAGGTTCTATTGCTGAAGCATATGTCGTTGACGAGTGCTTGACTTTGTGCTCTAGATACTTTGGCGATGTGGAAACAAGATGGAACCGGCTAGGCAGAAATAGAGAGCGGTCTGGTTCGCAAAGTGGTGATGTCTCTGTTTTCAACCATGGTGTGAACTTTCTTAGAGCCTCACAATACTTGGAGGCTGGTGATGAGGATGGCAAGATGGTTTGGTTTGTGCTCAGCAATTGCGCCGAGGTTCTACCATATATCGAGTACGTTATATCTTGTGCACTCATTATATATTTTTTTTGCTTGGGTTGGCACCAGCCTAATGTTTTCATTCACATGTTTTGTTGGCATTGCAGGAAATGCAAGGAAGAGTTAAATTAGAAAGAAAGCAATATCCATGTTGATAAAAGGGTTGCCAAGGGGTTTGCTAAGTGATTTAAGAATCATGTGAGATCTTTAGCCACATGTTTTATATTTTCTGTGTTATTCACCAATTGTTAAATACCATTGTTTGCTAAATGGTTTATTTGTGCAGATTGGAAAGTTGCATGAGGAGAAGAAGGTCAGTGATGATCTATTTGCTTTGGCATGCTTACCGGATCAGCGAGTGAGAGTGTATTCAGCATACATTGCTGACGGTGTCCGGTACCACACCGTTGACCGCAAGGAAAAAAGGAAGGCACAGAATAGTGGACTCGTCACTGAGGGGTCACATGATCGTGAGATCATTGACTTCTATGGTCAGTTGAGAAGCATCGTAGAGTTGCAGTACAACTCTAGTGGAGGCTTCCATCGCTCGGTTCTCTTATTTCGCTGTGACTGGTTTGAGCTTGGTAGCAAGAAGAAGAGAGACTCTTTTGTCAAATATGATGGCCACTTCAAAAGCATCAACACAACAAGGTGTTGGTATAAGAGTGATCCCTTTATTCTAACAACACAAGCAACAATGGTGTTTTATCTACCAGACACTCTTTTGCACGGAAAATGGCGAGTTGTGCAAAACTTTGAGCATAGACACTTGTGGAGTGTGACTGAAACAGATGTGGAAAAGGGCCCCGGTGATGGTGGACTAACATACCAAGATGATGACTCTACGGAAGTTCCGTTGCAAGCCGATGATGACTCTATGGAAGTTCCGGTGCAAAGCAGAGTGCGAAGGGACCGGTAACGTGTGATCGTTGGTGCTGCAACGGTTGAAGGCATCAAGAAAAAAAGAAAGGTGGTAGTGGATGGACATGAGAGCGAGGATGAGGAAAACCGGACTGATCATACTTTGCTGCAATATTGTAGTGATGATGAGGAAAACAGGAGTGGGCATAGAGTTCCTTGTTTTCGTATCAACGACGATGAGTAGCGAATGGACATGAAGGTAAATTTGGTCTCCTTGGTGATCCCTCTAACTCTCTGTAGTTTTCCATCTCATGCATATGCATGGTGATCCTGATGTACTACAATTATCTCCAGGTAGCAAAATGCTTGAAGATCCTGATGGGTGTAGTGGTGTGATCATGATGGCTGTAGTGGTGTGATCCTGATGGCTGTATTTGATGCAAAATGCAAAACATTTGATTTCCGTGTGTAAGCATTTGATGCGATCCTGATGGTTGTAGTATTTTGTAAGCATTTTGGAAGCAAAACACTTGTTGTGCATTTTGGATATAAAAAAGAATAAAATTTCTTCACTGAATGAGACTTATGGTTGTGATGTGATGAAGATTGAGGGAGTCCTGGATTAGGGGGTGTCCGGGTAGCCGGACTATACCTTCAGCCGGACTCCTGGACTATGAAGATACAAGATTGAAGACTTCGTCCCGTGTCCGGATGGGACTTTCCTTGGCGTGAAAAGCAAGCTCGGCGATGCGGATATTTAGATCTCCTATCATTGTAACCGACTTTGTGTAACCCTAACCCTCTCCGGTGTCTATATAAACCGGAGGGTTTTAGTCCGTAGGACAACATACAACAATCATACCATAGGCTAGCTTCTAGGGTTTAGCCTCCTTGATCTCGTGGTAGATCTATTTTTGTACTACCCATATCTTCAATATTAATCAAGCAGGATGTAGGGTTTTACCTCCATTAAGAGAGTCCGAACCTGGGTAAAACATTGTGTCCCTTGTCTGCATTCGCCATGTGTAGCTTTGTTTATGAGTGTAGCCGTGTAGGTGCTTGAACATGGGGGCTCACAAGCTCTGAAAATGCTGGCAACACGGAGACACACTTGACTTGAGCGTGTGTCCTACCGGAGACCTCGAGATTCGCCGTGTCCGCACGGAACATGCATGCATAGAGTTGCAAGTTGAAGCTCATCACGCGACTTTGTTGCACATAGAGATCGATCGTACGTGTTCGGCTAGTTCATTTGGAAGCTAGCATATGCTCTCGTGCTGGATGTTGGTTTCGTCAGTCGTTGCGGCCATCGGTGAATCATTGACACCGCATCCACCGACGAATCGAGGACGTGGTTTCACACCGCATCTGGCCGCTGCTTGCGTAGCGGGCGAGTTTCACGGATGCTTCATGGACCCTATGGCTGTGCCCGGCCATTGATGGCCTGCACTCTGCTGCAGGCGCTGCAGTGCAGCTCAATCACCATACTGCCCCTTGCTGGAAATCATATAGCTTGGATGAAGAGTACTTGCCAGGGGTGGAATACATGTTGCTTCAAACAAAAATACTATTCATCAGTTGAGTAGTCAGACTTGAGATTTTTCTTGAAACGTGTTGACTTGAAAATTAGTACAGTGCTGCCCGTTTGATTTTGATGGTTTAAACATGAGTGCGTCGGTCCATTTAGGGCATCTTCAACAGCAACCCGTAAATTTTCTCCCGCATCCGTCAGCGGCCAGGAGAGATCAGTGCGTGGATCACGGATGCGGGAGGCAACCATCCAACGCGGCCCACATACATTTCAACCCGCATTCTAACTAACCGGATGAAATTCATGATAACAGGCCAAAATTTATCAAAGTTCGGATAGAAAATACGGATGCAGGAGAATGCCAAGCAACCGTAGCCGCATTCATTTAAAAAAAATTCAATAAACCGGATGAAATTCGTGCAAATACGACTGAATTTAAAACATATAAACATGACGGATTTCATACAAACACGGCGGATTTTCATTACAGTTCGAATATTTAGAACAAGAAATACCTCACCGTATACCTATACTATGGCGGCGGCCCCCGGCGTCAAATCCCATGTCTTCCCCCATCCGTTTGTCTCCATGAGCACTGGCGATAAGACCCGTGATGTGAATGTGCGGTCTCCGGTGACGAAGAGTAGAACATGGAAGACGGACCGGTTCTGTTATTTTCGGAGTTGGGTCTGCTTGGTGGTGGGGCCGGATGACACAGAGGAGTGGGACATGTTCTGTTCGCATTGTCAGCCTGAGACACAGATATAATGAAGGTTCTGGAGAAGGAAAGATGACAGGGACGGTGGAGAGTGGGACATTTTGTTTTCGCATCTACACGCAGATCTCGTTTTCAGACAAATTTTCTTCCATGTTTTACTGGATAACCAGCTAATCTGCCACCCAAACCATGAGTGAAGCATAACCAAATTCCTCTAAATCACCAAAAATAGAAAATTTCATGTAACTAATAGAAATTATGCAAACCATCAAATGGTAAATGCCTCCCAAACTTACATAGATAGTAGTAATCATAACTATACTACCGGTAAATAACACCGTCCTCCGCACGAATGAAGATCTGTTATATGCTGACGATACTCCGGGTGTTTCATATATGTCGACAACAAGGAAATTAAAGCGACCACGGTCCATAAGAACTTCAATGATTGAAGGGACTCATGGAGTATTTGGGATTTGACTACAGTCATCTAACAAATCAAGGGCGTCAAGATATACTAAAGGGCTTCGACTTTGTTACTACTCTACGGCCGTCAGATCCAGACTATGAACCTGCGTCGCTGAAGCTTGGAGGTCCAATCAACTTCCTCCCGGCGACGCAGTTGCAGAACAGCGGCGGCGGGGGGCGGAGCGGCACTGCGGACCTACCCAATCCAGCAGTTCCTCCATAAAAATGCCGAGAGGCAAGGGTCTGAAAGATGGACACAGTGCGTTAGTGCGGGTGTGGGATCCACTGTATCTATTATGTGCGAATACACAAAACAAAAAATCTATTGCCACTGTTGCTACATTGACAACGTTACATGATTAATTTCTACGCATGAATCACAGAATGGATCCAACGCCTTTGCGGTACCTGGTAGAAATCGGTACCACTAGTTTTTCATTTCGCTAAGCTAGGCAGCAAATAATTGAGGCTAACAGCCACGGCCAGCCAGGTCGGAGCAGGGCAGTAAACACTCGCTGACCTCGATTGTCCATGCGTGCATATGGATATTCTTATGCTTAGCTACCTACTGCTCGAAACATTGTGGCTGCTCGCAATTGTGACCTCGATTGTGGCTCTGCTAGCTGTTTCCAAGCAAAAATTGCTATATACATATGCATTGGTTTTTCTCAAGCATATAACAAGCATGAAGTGGATGAGAAGAAACAGGGCCACAGTCTTGCTTTATTTCTTCTGCAGCCATTGTTCCACAACAATAGGCAGCTTACACTAGGTAGGATGAGCAACAACAAAATAAAACTCTCGGCAGAGCACATTCTGGCTAAGCCAACTAAACACATGAAAATCACTAACATGAAATTTGAACGTGTCCATCTCATTTGCATGCAAGCAAAACTACCGAGGGTGCTCTGCAGATAACCTGAACTCAAGTTCCATACTGTACCGTCTGATCGACCCCCTATTGTTGATTTCAACTTTTCTAGATGGAGAAGCATTATTTGAAGTTTGCCCCATAGATGCACGTGTGCCTTCCAATGTCAACTCCACCTGTCTCATGGTCGGACGATCCTCTCTACTTAACTTTACGCAGGCTACTGCGATACTAGCCACTTCTTCAATTTGTTTGCCTCCTTCCTCTATGACTTGTGGATCTAAAATCTGCAGCAATTGGCCTCTTTCAAACAAGGCGGCAAAATGTGTAACAAGACTCTCGTCTTCTGCTGACAAATATGAGAATGGTTTCTCTCTAGTTAGCAGCTCCACAAGGACAACCCCAAAGCTGTAAACATCACTTTTCTCAGTTAGCCGCCCTGTGTAAAAGTAAGTAGGATCCCAATATCCTCTCGTACCTTGAGCCCTTGTTGTAACCCTAGATATATCCATCGGAATGTACCTTGATGCTCCAAAATCTGCTACCTTTGCTGTTAGAGTATCATCCAGAAGTATATTAGCAGACTTGACATCTCTATGGATGATTGGTATTGCAGCAGCTGAGTGAAGATATGCAAGAGATTTTGCTGCCTCAGTGGCTATCCGCAGCCTGTCAGCCCAAGACAATGATTTTGGTCCTTTGGCATGAAGATGCTCGTAAAGAGTCCCATTAGATATGAACTCATAAACCAACATCGGAACAGCTATATAATTTTACTACATTTCTATGGTTGATTTGTGATAGGACAGCTACCTCATTGATAAACTCACGAATCTCTTGCTGTTTCTGTACCACCTTCTTGGGTTTTTTTATGGCCACAACATGGAGGTCGGATAAAATACCTTTGTATACTGTGCCATGCCCTCCTCCACCAAGTTCTTGGGCTTTATCAAAATTGTTGGTTGCTTCTCTAACTCTTCCAATGATATGATCATTCTTTCCGCAATATCAGCTCTCTGAGATACCAACTGCTGTAACAATTGCCCACAGTTCTGCTCAAAGAACTTCTGCTTCATTATTTGTGCTTTTCCATGTTTCAGTTTCTTGGAAATGACAAATGCTCCGAGCACTAAAAGCACAATGCCAGATCCAGTGGCAACACCTATAAAGACGTTCATGCCTGAAAATATTGAAAAATTATGTGATGAGAAGGAGCGACATCTGAGTAGTATTTGAGAATGCTAGTCTCCATATATACACGGGCCAATGGGAATCATTCCAGCGTTTCTCACCTTTAAAAACTTGCGGCCACCTGCAGACAACAGAGACAAAAATTAACTTAATCAATTGCACTAGAAGCAAATCAACCGCTTGTATACATGTACTAGTGGGTGCGGGCATGGATGCTAACCTGTGCATCCCTTGGGGTGGTAAGGGTTCCCTTCGTAACCCTCTCTGCACTGGCACGTATAGCCTCTCGTCTTTGGTTTGCAGAGGCTGTTCTTGCTCGTGCAGATGCCAGGACAGTTGACATATTGCTTCCTGCCCACTTTGGCAGCGGCCGGCGTTTGCAATTGCAACACCTCCCAATCCAGAACAATGGGAACTTCCAGACCCGCAAGAGGGACATCTGGCGTTGGGGACCGGCGACGCAGAATCTGGGAAGAGACGCGGCGCTTACGGAACCACCCCTGCTTTGCAACGAGCGCATATGAGTGCGGCCAAGTCTCGTCCTTGACCATGTTGGAGTCTGTCCAATTGACCCAGAATTCATTGGGCATGCCGTCCCTGGACATGGAGATGTGTGCCTGGCAGCAGCCTCTGCCATTGCAGTACTGATCATCGCCATCGTTGTCATTAGCAGCTACCACGACGGGGTCATGGTAGGTGCCGTGCTCATTTGACGAGCAGAAAGAGGCGCAACCGCTAATGATGGCCTGATCGCTGCCAGCCACGGTTAGTGCCGCCTGCACGCTGCAACCAATGAGGATGAGCTCATTGACGGTCGATAGAGAGAAGGGCGTCAGGTCTCCACTGTACTTGCTACTGAAAGGCTGCATACGTGGTGATGACACTCCGCCATAGAGATCAAGGACTGGGTCGGTGTTGATGACCGTCAAGGTGCTGTTGGGAAGGGAGATCTCCACAACACGGAGGGTGCCGAGCATCAGTCGCGGGACATCGTACATCATGTCGCAGATGAGTTTCAACCCTGGCAAGGCGCAGTTGGGCGAGTCTATGCCGAACGGGTATGGCACACTCATGTTTCCGCAGGATGTGCTACACACACCTACATGTACGGGCATAAAAAAAACGCCAGTTATTTGATCTGTCTATCTCAATAAGAATAGAAAATTAAAGTACATGACAGGACTCACAGCAGAAAAATATACTACCTTGGTTCCTAAATAAGTGTAACACAATTTAGAGATTCCAAGGCAGACTACATATAGGGCAAAATGAGTGAATCCACACTCCAAAATGCGTCTACATACATCCGTATCTGTTCTATATTGAAATCTCTGAAATGCCTTATATTTAGAAGCCGAGAAAGAATATGAAAAAATCACCAGAAAAGTATATGCCGGATTCACTTGAAAAGAAGGTAGACATGTTAGAAAATGCCAGAAAAATACACTTGATAGAGTGGAACAACATATTACCGATGATAACTGTTCTTAGAACTCCACTTTCATCTTGGAAATTGTTTCGAATCGGGCAACCCCTGTGAGTGCTTGCACCGGTCGCTCACACGAGCGATTCACGTCCATCCGACCTATCTTTAATTATCTGCTGCCTACCACCTTTATCCACGTGAGACAAAGCTAGCCGAACCTCATCTCCTTTGTCTCCTCCCGACATATTCGCCCCCCATCCCCAGCAACCCACACTCGGACTCTGCTGCTACCACCAACGGCCACACGTCACTGCTCCCACAACTCCCCCTCAACCCAACCCGCCGTAGCCATCAAACAGTCAGTCGGGAAAGGGTTTTCCTGTCTGGACTTTTCCTAACAGATACGATCAGTCGGTAATAGTCTTTCCCGACTGTCTGTCTATCGGCGAAAGGTCTATTTCCGACCAACCTGCCTGTTGGGTATATAGTGCTATGCTGTAGTGTCCCCCTCAACCCAACCCACACCCACACACGACTCCCTTTCTCTTGCTACTGCCGTGGGCCCGAACCGTGATGGCAGATGTTGATACCTGCATGTGTTGTTGATTAATCTGGCACACGGGCATGCTGCGACCGACCTATGTGAACATTATGGAACAAGCTAGATGTAATGAAAATTCGGCATGTTTGCATGAATTCCGTCCAGTTTATATGAAAATCCGCCGTGTTTGCATGAATTCCGTCCAGTTTGTTGAAAAAGAGTTTGAAACATACATGACTACTATAGGATGGTGGCTTCCCGCATCCGTGTCCGCGGATGGTTGCGGGAGTTAATTTACGGGTTGTTGAAGATGCCCTAACTACCACGTACGTAGCAGACCTATCTCTAAAACCAGACCCCCTTGTATCTATATAAACAAAGGTGTAGGTCTCGTAGTCTACAATAAAACAGATAAAGTCATTTCCGTGGAGAAAAGCAGATGAGTATTTGTAGACAAAGGCTCACTTGTGAAGGTACTGTAGAAGCAGCCACCGGGCACCTTAGGATTGCCATAGGCTCCTGACGGGCAGCGGCAGTCAAACGACCCCATCGTATTGATGCATTCACCGTAGCATTGTGTATTGAATCGTGAATTCTCGCACTCGTTGATATCTGCGTATGTATTACTCCCTCCGTCCGGAAATACTTGTCTTAGAAATGGTTGAAAATGTATGTATATATAACTAAAATAAATCTAGATATAACCATTTTTAGGACAAGTATTTCCGGACGGAGGGAGTACCAACCAACACATATATTTAGAATCAAGTGCAGATCCGAGAACCCCAAAAACAGAAGGAGAAGAAGAAGAACCTTGGCATCCATTTGGGACGTAGGGATTGCCTGTGAAACCACTCTCGCAGGAGCACACATATCCTCTTCTTGTACCCCTAAAGCAGTCGCTGTGTTTGCTCTTGCAGACACTGAGAGCTGCGGCCCTGGAGCACTCAAGGGGATTCGTGTCTCTACCTGCTCCACTCTTGAGAATCTCCCAATCCAGATTAAAGGAAACTTGTGATTCCATCAGTGTTTGTGACGGTGGCCGCGTAGCAAACCACCCCTGTTTGGTGACGAACACACACCTACAGGCCACTTGCTGTCGGCGGTCTGGTTCCATCCGAAATAGGTGAGCTCCACGTCATAGGACGTGATGTTCACAAGCTTATTTCCAGCTACCACCTTGCGGTTTATGACGATGGGCCCTTGGCAGCAGCCCACACCAGAGCATGACTCTGCAGTCGACGGTTCATCACCGCCTACACACATAGATGTACAGCTGCTCATGGTGATGTTGCCATTCTTCAGAGTGGCCTGCACGTTGCAACCCACGAGGGTAAGCTCGTTGTTGACTGGGTTTCTACTCAGCGAGTAAGGTCCATCGTCCCCAAGCCCGCCACCGAGCGAGCCCCTCCCGCGTGCATCGATTTTTATGTCACCCGGGCTGCGGAGGACATACACCATGGGCATAGATGTGTGTATGAGGTCAACCTGAAGTGTGCCGTCGCGTAGGAGGAGCCGCGGGGGATCGCTGCTGCGGTCGCAGGTGAGGTTGAACCCCGGCCGGTAGCACCTGGCCGGTCCCATGCCGAATGGGTACGGCACATCCATGTCACCGCACCTGGTCTCGCAGCCCGGCATCCCTATTATGGGATCTGGAGCTGGAGGCGAAGCTGCTGCCCCAGCAGAAAGCGGCGGCAGTAGAGTCAGGGCCGACGCCGATATGATCAGTAGTACTGTTGCCACCGAGAGCGAAGACGACATGGTTGTGTAGTGGTGCGCCATTGTATTCATGGATAGGGAGCGGGCCGGCAGTACGGTGTACTAGCTTAGCCCGCGCGGCGACACGCCGCGCCCGTCAGTAAGTCGCGACTATGTAGACTATGGTACAAATAGTAGAACAATAAATAGTTATAAATTTTAAAAATATGTACGGTAATTTTATGTGCATCTTTTGCTATCTTAAAGAGAGGCACAACAACATGTAAAAAAGTTGAAGGTAACAAAGTAGATTTATTGTTACAACCATGCAAATGCATGGTCACAAACAGAGCGACAAACATTGGCACACCTCTAATAAAAACTATTTATTAAAACCATATGCATTCCACCCTACATAGCGGACAGTATACGGAGATACAAACGTACAAAGTCACAAACGGTTTTCGCTGGGCTATATCATTTTAGTATAGCCTTCTGCAGGTTTAGTGCATGTAATAAAGTGATACAGGGCTTTTGCAAATTCTTGGACATGTTCTACATGTGGTTTTGCTCATATGTATGTCATAATAGGATCCTCGCTATGTGGCCGTTAAGGATACATGTGAAGTGGCAACACATAAGAGAAGTTGCATATTTTTGCTAAAATCATTGTTTGTCTATGAATTCATTCTGGTGAGTAGCTATACCCGCGCGGCGGCACGCAGCACCCCGTCGATACGGTACGCGTGTATATGCTATTTTTGGCTCATGTAATGGAAAATATGGATGTGCGACATAGTTTGGGTTGGCAGTGATTAGAGATGGAGAAAGATAAAGGTAGATTACTTTTACTTGTGGGTTGTACATAACTTTTTTTTCCTTGTATTAATAGTTGTGCTCATTGATATGTTTTGAGGATCGCAGATATGGGGTTTGTTGAACGTAGAGGTCTCTTTGTGGATATTCCAAAAACTATTGGTAAGAAAACCCACTTTTGAAAGTAGACGTCTTGGTGAGGGGAAATATAGTAGGAGTTGTTACATTTGTAGTGTGAAGGTAATCGTATCGGATGATAACATGTTTGATTTGATAGAAGATATAGTTGATCGAAACAATGTGTTATATCCGACGTGAATACCTAGAGGAAGTTGTGGAGGGAATCATATGTTCACTTGGGAAGATGGTTAATTAATTTGAAACGGATGGTGTAAATTGGAAAAAAATTGCTTTTCTATGATGCAAAATATACCCTAGTGTTGAACTACGAAATGGGATGATAAAAAGGCATGTAAATATGCTATCGCAAAGGCTGATTGAAACTCATTTGAAATCATATCTTAACTTTGCCATGAGTATTTGTTTGTTTGCGTATAAATAAAAATACTCTTAAGGATATTTGTTTATGTAATAGCGTAAATGCGTGGATGATATGTTTATTGTTGTGTATAGATGCTTTTTAGTTAATTTGTTTGCTAATAGTCATATATCTAGGATTATAAGATTATGAATTTAGTTATTATTTTGTTGTAGAGTTAAGGCAATAGATGGTACATTTGGAAAAGTACAATTCTTGAAGGTGATCCTGAGGTGGTTTAGCTGGTGTATGTTACTATTGGATCATCGGATATGGGTTCGTGGGTCTGTAAAGTTGTGTAATGTCTAAGAAATTTTTAGGTAGGATTAGTACATCCATGTTGATCCAACTGATGCACTTTTAAATCAAAGGCGTTGCATATTTCTTTAAATTGAAAGCATTGCATATTTTTTGTAAAATCCATGTATGTCGTAATTTTACAATTTCTGCAAACTAAGGATGGTACTATTAATGAATTTAGCATGTCGTCGAAAGGCGAGTGCTGAAAGATATCCGCGGAGGTAAACTCCATGATCGGCGCCCAATCAGATTTGATAGGTACGGACGCAGGCGGCTCGGAGTCCGTGGCCGGAGGAGAATCCAGTGGTTCGGTATCACGGCTCTCGTGAGGGGTGAAGTCAGTATCCGGCTCCATCGCCGCTGAGAGTGTGGCATTCATGGAGGGGTCTATCCACCCATCCTCGGATGGCACAATTTGCTCCGGATTGAAGGCCGGAGTAATTGCAAGTGTGCTCTCCCGAACACTGTCCGACTGTAGAGCTAAATCATGCTCATCGTGATCGTGCGGCACACCTGGCACGGGCTCGAATCCGCCGAAGATCAAGTGCGAAGCCGACGAATACGAAGATCTGTCCGAGGAGGAAAACCTCACCCTGGACCGCATCGTTACCGATGATCGAAGAAGCCATCAAGCCTTATGGTGACGACACAGTGGAACTCTCAATGAGAGCACCAATGTCGGTGTCAAAACCGGCGGATCTCGGGTAGGGGGTCCCGAACTGTGCGTCTAAGGCGGATGGTAACAGGAGGCGGGGGACACGATGTTTATCCAGGTTTGGGCCCTCTCGATGGAGGTAATACCCTACTTCCTGCTTGATTGATCTTGCTTGATATGAGTATTACAAGAGTTGATCTACCACGAGATCGTAGAGGCTAAACCCTAGAAGCTAGCCTATGGTTTGGTTGTTGTTGTCCTACGGACTAAAACCCCCGGGTTATATAGACACCGGAGGGGGCTAGGGTTACACAGAATCGGTTACAAGGGAGGAGATCTACATATCCGTATTGTGAAGCTTGCCTTCCACGCCAAGGAAAGTCCCATCCGGATACAGGACGAAGTCTACAATCTTGTATCTTCATAGTCCAACAGTCCGGCCAAAGGACATAGTCCGGTTGTCCGGAGACCCCCTAATCCAGGACTCCCTCAGTTGGGGTTCTCACTCTTTTGGTCACGCCTGAAAGAGGAAAAAAGAGATCAAAGAGGAATTAGAGGAGATGGAGAAGATAGAAGAAGTGGAGCCTCTAACACCTGAGTTGTATGAAAAAAGAACCACCCTATGTGCTGAGATTAATGATATCCTTGCTGATGAAGAACTCTTTTGGCTACAACATTCGAATGAACGTTGGTTGCTAAAAGGAGATCAGAACACGGCATTTTACCATCATGTTGCGAATGGTAAAACAAGAAAAAAAACACCATATATTCCCTGACTGACGGAGAGGTGGTGATTGAGGGCACAAAAGACCTCCTAACCCATGCTACTTCCTATTATAAAGAGTTGTTTGGACCGGCCAGAGGAAATATATTCCAGCTATCCCCTGATACCTGGGCTTAGGGGGGAAAGCTTACTAGTGAAGATAACATCCTACTCACTAGTGAGTTTACGGAGGAGGAAGTTAAAAAGGCCCTGTTTAGTATGGAGAGTAACAGGGCCCCTGGACCGGATAACATCCCGGCTGAATTCTACAAACACTGTTGGGATTTTGTGAAGGGAGATCTAATGCGGATTTTCAAAGCTTTCAATGACAACACCTTAGACATTGCGCGCCTAAACTATGGTGTGATCACTCTGATTCCTAAAATGAATGGGGCTAAAAAAAATCCAGCAATATCGCCCCATATGCTTACTTAGATGCCCCTATAAACTCATCACTAAGGTACTTGATCACAGGGTCACTGTTTATGCTGATAAGCTAATCAGTCGACATCAAAATGCATTCATTAAACATAGAAACATAACGGATGGGATCATTACGCTTCATGAGGTGTTGCATCATGCACATGTCAAGAAAAAAGTTGGGGTGGTCTTAAAGTTGGACTTTGAAAAAGCCTACGACAAGATAAACTAGGACTTCCTCCTTGAGTGCCATCGTAACCGTGGATTTGGGCCAACCTGGTGCGGATGGATTAAAAAAATCTTGCACAATGGCACTGTGAGCATTAAGCTAAATAATGAGGTGGGCCCCTATTTCCAAAGCTATAAAGGGGTCTATCAAGGTGATCCCACTCTCTGTTCCTATTCAATCTATCTGTTGAGACACTTTCGAAGATGATACGTAATGCCCAAAAGGAAAAGCTCCTAACACTACTAGGGAAAAGGCTAGCAGCAGCGCGGGTTTTAGGCCTATCAATAGCGCGGGGATATGCGCTACTGATAAGGCGCTACAGCTATTCATTAGGAGTAGCGCGTGTTACACGTGCTACTGCTAGGACAAGTAGCTGCAGCGTTTGTTCAATCCCACGCTACTGCTAATGTAACTACTGGCAGCGCGTTTTCCGTCCATCGCTACTAGTATTCTTTTTTTATTTTTAAATTTTTAGTGTATTTATCGTACAAATATTGGTACAATACCAGTTATGAGGTTTACATCATTATGTCCATAACAGTGTGTCAAATGAAGGTGGATTAGTTTCAAGTGGAGGCAATATGTGGTGCATGTCAAAAGTATACTACAAATCCAAACTTGATCTAGTTTGGACTAGTAGTACTTTCGATGTGCACCATATGTTGCCTCCACTTGAATCTAATCCGCCAACACAAGCTATTTAATCATCATCATAGTCATTACCACCAACATTAGCTATTTAATCATCATAGTCATAGTGTAGCACACATCATCATCTTCAAAATCTCATTCTAGCTAGCTAATCACCACCAACACTAGCACAAGCTATTTAATCATCATCATAATCATTAGCACCAACAATATTTATTTAATCACCACTAACACTAGCTAATAATAATCATCAGTCATTACCACCAACACTAGCTATTTTATCATCATAGTAATAGTGTAGCACATCATCATCCTCAAACTCATTTCTAGCTAATCACTCCTGCTGCTCTCTCTTAGGTAAAACAACATAAAACATGTGTAGCTCTCCTCCTTGATCAAGTTGGAGCATGCAGATGAACCTTTCTCCTAATTTTGGGTAGCACATCTGTTTGCTGCCCCCTAGTATTTCTCTGCGCTCCCCCATTACATATCTGGTCCAGTCTTCCACTATTAAGCATTCATCCTTGATCTTGAATGCACTAAAGTAACATGAAGGATATCTTGGCCGTAAGCTAATAATACTCATGGTACCTTTAGTCTCGATCCCATAAGGCACAACATTCATCGGGAGTCCCTGTTGAAGAACATCGTATGGTCACATACTTAGCAATGAAGTTTAGCTTCACAAATAATGTATGGAAAAGATGCACTGAGGACAAATAGTAAAAATCTTACCATCCTTCCTAAATAGATGTGACCGTAGTTCATGACGAACACTATTGGTGGCACGTTTTCAGTACTAAGATTTTTAAGTCCAGGAAGAAAATTTTTCTTGACATTATCAAGATCCTCAAGACATGAAACATAATGACTTAGCTCCTCGCAGTTTAGTTCAGCCCCGGGACAGTAGTAGGTCCTGTCTACCAAGCGCTGGACATGTTTGCTTGCACCGAAATAAGCTGACAATACAAATTAGTTGTCAACTATTTTTAA
>NW_024115906.1:0-11668 GCF_003073215.2 Triticum urartu | reverse complement strand
CTAGGATCATCGGTGATTTGGATCACGACGAGTACGACTCCATCAACCCCGTTCTCTTGAACGCTTCCGCGCGCGATCTACAAGGGTATCTAGATCCACTCCTCCCTCGTTGCTAGATGACTCCATAGATAGATCTTGGTGACACGTAGGAAAATTTTGAATTTATGCTACGTTCCCCAACATAATAAACCTTTATCATGAATAAGGAAATATAAAATAACAACTTTATTATTGCCTCTAGGGCATATTTTCTTCAGTTCGAGTTTATGATCAGATCAATATCCATGAATATTATTTAAGTCTTCTTTGATCTCTTATATGCATGATTATTTATAGCCTCGTATTTCTTATCCGAATGTTTGGTTTAGTTAGGCCAACTAGATTGATTTTTCTTACAATGGGAAGAGGTGCTTTGTGATGGGTTCGATCATACGGTGTCCTCACCCAGTGACAAAAGGGGTAGCAAGGCACGTATGTATCGTTGCTATTAAGGATAAAAATATGGGGTCTATTCCTACATGAATAGATCTTGTCTACATCATGTCATCGTTCTTATTGCATTACTCTGTTTCTCCATGAACTTAATACACTAGATGCATGCTGGATAGCGGTCGATGTCTGGAGTAATAGTAGTAGATGGAGAATCGTTGGTCTACTAATCTTGGACATGATGCCTATATACATGATCATTGCCTTGGATATTGTCATAATTATTTGTTCTTCTATCCATTGCCCAACAGTAATTTGTTTACCCACCGTATGCTATTTTCTCGAGAGAAGCCACTAGTGAAATCTACGGCCCCGGGTCTATCTTTTATCATATTTGCTTTCCAATCTATCTTTTGCCGTATTTTATTTCAGATATATTATTCCAAGAACGCAAAAATACCTTGCTGCACTTTTTCTTTACCTATTTTATTTCGTGTTTTATTCAGATCTACTTATCCAAACTCATAAAAATTTAACTATCTTTTTACCATGGAGGGATTGACAACCCCTCTTACGCGTCGGTTGCAACTATTTGTTCTTTGTGTGCAGGTGCCGTTTACATAGTGTTGCTTGGTTCTCCTACTGGATTGATACCTTGGTTTCACAACTAAGGGAAATACCTACCGTAGATGTACTGCATCATCCCTTCCTCTTTAGGGAAATACCGACGCAGTTTCAAGCCGCATCAGTGGGCTGGGCCGCACTGTTGACCTAGAGCCAAAGTGCATAGTGTGTATTTTCCTTATGTTCTTTTCCTTTTCTGTTTTATTATTTCTTCTTAGTTTTGCAATTTCTTTTAGTACAAATTGAATTTTGGTGAATATTAAATTTGGCACATAAATACTATACAAGGTTTTGAAGTATCACACAAAGTTTCAATTTAATCTGAATAGTTTAGCTAATTTTTTAAATTGAAATGTCTCAATTTAATGTTGCTGGTCCAATTTTAAATAGATTAAGGGCATTTCAAATATTCAAATAATGTTGGTTCATGCATGACAGTTAGTTAGTGAAATTTTGCAACCTAGAAAACATTTTTATTTTACTGTTCGTGGAAATAATAATTTGACTTTATTTTAAATTTGAATTTGAATTGGGTTTGGATCAAAGTGAGGTTTAGCAACATTAATTGTGATAAGGTTTCCTATTTGGCCCTGGAGAAAATTTTCTTCCCTATTTGACATCTGCTCTAAATTTCTTTCCCAATATGACACTCTACTGCATTTCGTTAACTAACGGTGTTAAAGACAGACACGAAGAGACCTTTCTACCCCTGGTGCATAAGGTGACCAAAAATGTGCGACAATATCTACAGTGATGTTGCATATTTGGTCATGTTAAATGACCAATTAAGACCCCATAATTTGGTCACCGAACATATTTCAATCCAAAAATTATCCTCTGATTTTAATTGAAAAAATGAAAAATTGGGTAGAACCTCCCCTATAATTTGATCCCGTATCTCACACAATTTATATATATACATACAAAATGCGTCACAACATGTACAACTACTAGAAACATCCATGTTCACGAATACATCACATTCAGGTTCACACTTACCACATACATCAACAAGTAGTACACAGCGAATGCATCACATATTGTTTCACACATGAGGTCAAGTCCACATGTACATCACATGAGCAACACAAAAGAACCTCCAAAAGTAACCATGACATAAAAGGAAAACAAATGAGAATCACATGCTTATGGAGGTTCTTGTGCTCATTGAAGGGCTTGCAGGGTTAATTTTTTGTTTCTTGTGCACATGCTGGGCTGTCTTGTGGCACCATAGGAATCTTTTCAGCAAACTCTTTCTTTTACTCTTGCCCCTAACCTTCGCAGGAACATTTGTTTCATCGCCGGGCATAGGAAACTGGATGGAAATTGGCTCCCACTGATTTGAGACGGTTATAGGTCTGCACTTATACATGTATGGCAATAGTAATATTTAGCAAATGAAAAAAAAATTATACATAACATGTGAGCGAAAAACAAAAACAATACCTCTTGGATCAAACCGATTCAGATTTGCCCCCCTTTCCCTTTTTGTCTGTATTCTCCAAGCTTTTGTTATGGTGAGTAGGAAGCAACCAGAATACTCAACAAGTTTTACTTTAATCAAAAATGTAAATCTAAACTAGTTGTAATCACCTTTTTGATGTTGCAGTACTAGAGTTAACATGTTTGCCCTTTTTCCTAGTTGTAGTTTCTAAGCTTTGGCTATGGTGAGCAGAAAGCTACTTAGAATTCAACATTTTTTTCATGTAATCATGAGCATATGTGTAAAATTACTAACCTTGGTGGAAAACACATTCTTGTTGGTGCTCCATCCTCCAAGGCACAATGGATACCTCAGCTGTTTTGGTTGTCTTTCCCCTATTCTTTGGTGGTTCTCTACATGAGCAATAGGAAAGCAGTGAGCCTGTATAGTTGGAAGAATAATACAAGAATAAGTAAATCTATATTATGCCACCGCCGACGGCACGAGCTAGCACTCTGTTGCCGCCGCCGCTAGGGTTCGGGTGGGGACTCGAGACAGAGACGTGGGGGGCGACAGGTTCGGGTTGGGATTTGTTTTCTTTGTTTGATGTAGGATAGCAACTAGAAGAGGGGTATTTTGGTCCACACGATTTTTTTGACGGAATGGTCTAACTTTACCAACAGCGGTGTCACATAAGGAAATAAATTAATACTGAATGTCAAATAAGGGATTTTTTCTCCAGGGCCAAATAAGGAACCTCATTTTAGGTTAGTGTCAAATAAGGATTTTTCTCTACATTCTGTGTACCCCCTCGTTCGTCAGTCCCTAATCTCCACCCTCACACAGTTGGTCCAAGAGATAAAGGAGGAGCGGAGCCGCCGGCGACCTGATCCCGCCGCCCCGTCTGGCGGAGTGAAGCCACCCACCGGCGATTCGAGGTCTGCAAACCCTTCTCCTTCCTCTTCCTCTCCATCCAATCCTTCTTCATCCGTCTTCTTAACTTTTCCGTACAATAAAACCCTAGCCAGATTTCCCCTTCTGATTGAACCCTAACATTCCTCCCCTGCTGCAACAATTGAGAGGGAGGAGAAGAGATGGCGGATCCTGCTGCTGAGATTCCCCAAGTCCAAGGGTAAAATTCCCCATCTAGTTCCTCTCCCTCTTAATTTCTTGTATGCTATGTCGTGCTGGATGTACTCCTTCCATTTCTTTTTACTCTGCATATCTCAAGTCAAACTTCATAAAGTTTTACCAGCTTTATAAGAAAAAAATATCAACATTCACAATCTGAAACCAATATCATTACATGCATCATGAAAATATTTTTATATTATATAACTTTTTTATTGTAGATCTTAATATATTTTTTATATAAATTTGGTCAAACTTAAGAAAGTTTGATTTCAGACAAATCTTATATGCAGAGTAAAAAGAAACGGAGGGAGTACATATGTGTGAGAGCAGCTACTTACTTTGTGTATGCTGTGCTGGATGGATGTACGTATGTGTGCTAGATCATTGGAGAAACCAGTCAATTGATTAAATTTTCTTTTATTGTGTCAGTGTCAATCCCACTCCCAGTTCTCAGTCTATGGATGGAAATAGGCTGTTGTGTTCCAGGCCGCCAGCCGACCCGTTGTCTGATGTGCTCGGAGATGACAACCTCCTCACCAAGATCCTCATCCGCCTCCCACCAAAGCCATCCTCGCTCCCCCGTGCGTCCGTTGTATGCAAGCAGTGGGGCAGCATCCTCTCCGAGCCCGAGTTCCGTAAACGCTTCCGCAAGCATCACCGGAAACCTCCTCTGCTCGGCTTCTTCAGAGGGTATGCTAAAAACTTCATTCCTTCCATGGACTCGCCAGACCGCATCCCTGCTGCCCGCTTCTCCCTGCCCAAGAGCAGCACACCCTACCACCAAAATGAAGCATACATGGGCTGCCGCCATGGCCTCTCTCTCCTAATCAACCTGCATAAGCTTGAGACCGTCGTGTGGGATCCCCTCACAGGTGAAGAGCGCATTGTGGCTTTTCCACCAGGGTGCACGTTGGGGCGTTCCTGGGCCTGGCATGGCGCTGTATTGTGCGTCAATGCCGAAGATGGGCATGTCCACGGAGATTGCTTCTCGAGCCCATTTAAATTGGTTTTGATCTTTGCTGACTACAATACACCGGCACTTTGTTCTGTCTACGACTCAGCGTCTGGTGTTTGGGGAAATATTTTCTCGACGATGACGAAAACAGCTGGAATGTCTTGGTTAAGAAGGCCCAGCATCCTTGTCGGGAATGCACTTTGCTTGTTGATTCGTGGAGGTGATGTCCTTGTGTTTGATTTGGAAATGCAAAGTCTTGGTCTGATCAAGAAGCCGGTTGAAAACCATGGTACCGACAACTGGTGTTTTCAGCTCTTACGGATGGAGAATGATGGACTTGGCCTCGCTGTTTTGTTGGACCTCACTATCGAATTATGGGAGAGGAAATCTAACCGTGATGGTGTTTTCGAATGGGTGCTGCTGCAGAAAACCATTCCACTCGAGGGTATGGTTCCAACGAGAATGGATTCTGTACTTTTCGTCGGGTATGATGAGGACGCAAATGTGATTGTTCTCACTACTATGACCGGCAACTTCACACTCCAACTCGACTCAATGCAGATCAAACATATTGTTAAAAGAAACAATATATGTCATGACACCTTTTATCCCTACAGAAATTTCTGTACTCCAGGTAATACCCCCTACTACATTGCACAAGCAAAAAAGTCGAATTAGTTTGTTTCGCTCGTATTCATTCCAGTTACCTTTGGTACGTTATTGCGGTAACATTGTTCCTGTTATTAGGATTGAGCTAGATACATAAAAATACATTGTTTATTTGTTCCTCTGTTGATCTGGTCATCTTATGGTTGTCTAGTTTCTTCTTCTTATTATAGACGTCCATTAAAGCTAGAACAGGAATATTGCTTTGATGCCTGGCCATTGCTAATGGCTAAGTCCGATTATGTGCTAGTAATGATCTTTTCATCAGGGGGGTTCTAAAAATTGGGAAGTGGCAATAGAGTAATTAAGCAATTGGAACATCTGGAGGCGGCTTAAAGCTTGTTATGTTTTCTTATTCACTATTTTTCCTTGCAAGATTAAAATTTAACTTGATCGTTCTTGATAGAAATCGTCAATTCATAATACCATGCGCTCTATTTTTATCGAAGAGTAGTACTAGTTCATTAATTTCATGTAGCACTATGTAATGCTTGTGTCGGAACTCTGGGTTCCCAATCCGTGCATATTTTATTTTGGCCTTATGGTCATAACTGTTACAAAACTGACTCGACAATAATTCTGGATAAATGCATTTTCTCTGAACATGTAATCAATTTTACCATTCTTTTTTGGACCTGGCGATATATGTGGCTTCATTTTCTATCCTGGACTCAACTTCTCTTAGAATTTTCATATGGTTTGGGCTACTTTTGCTTGTAGGCAGGAGAGTTGGGGCGAAAGGGGCGGATCTGAAACTGTGAACACACTAGATCTGCTAACGTGCTATCTTGGTCAAACAACTTAGGTAATTTTATCTTTTCATATATCTTTTTTTTGCTTGGCTACCCAATTTACAAGATGCATTTTCAAGAAGCATGCCTTTGTGCCATTTTCCATTTGTACTTGAGCCTCACATATGGGTTGGCACACAAAAGTAAATCTGGATTGAGTTGACAATCTTAAAAGTTCAGTTTGTTTGCCTCAGATGATAGGTGGTGAGCCACCGATCTCCTAATTTCTACTGTGATCGTACGTAGTTATATAGCAAGAATCTTGAAAACATGTCAGCATATAGGTGGCAATGCACACTAAATGTTCCCTTATTGTTGTTCTCCATTTGTATTATTAGCTTGTATACTTGGATGATTCAGCTTTGGATATTTTTTGTATAATCTGCACCACGGAAAAGTTAATGCTTATTTTTGGGGATCATATAAAATTTGTTTTGCTGTGAGAGAGCACTTCAAATTTGTTTGACTGGGATGACATTGACTGTTCTGCAGGTATTAAGAGTTAAATTCCGGTTGCTGAGACACAGCCATGGCTAGTTGGCACAGGGAAGTTCTTCTATTTTTCTTAGATGAAGTTCTTCTATTTTGCTGAGATACAGACTTGCCTAGTTGATGCTCAAATTGTAGTTGGTAATTTCTTCTATTATGTATGCTGTGGCATGTGATGTTGTTGATGCTGGTGCTCTTCTATGTGGTATATGTAGGTCGTTCTACTTGTATGTACCTGTCCTGTCAAGTGTAACTTGTCGGATTTAATAGTGTGAAGTCTCGTATATTATGTGAAATGAGCAGATGTTAGTGACTCGCTGTGCTAGTGACTCGCTGTGTTTCTTGGATTGATGCTTGACACTCAGGAAGAAATAGTCTCTGGTACTTTACACATACTCCTGGCTGTATGTTGTAATGACTGAACTTTGGGTAGGCGAGACACTGGTTCTGTTTTCCCTCAAGGTAGTGTAGTGCTAGTTGCAACTTGCAAGTGGTATAAAATGAATTGGACATTCTGTTAACCCTAAGGACATTCTGTTCATATTTGCTGTACTCCATATGTGCGGTCTTCTGCTGTGGGGTGTTCTCTCCGGCGAGGTCCCCTGTCTGCCCTGCCCTATTGCTCCCGCGGCTCCTACCCTGCCAGTACCGCCGGTTCTTGCTGCTGAGGCCACTCAAGCTGATCGGGATGCAGCCAAGGCTCTCGATGCTGCTGCAGTTGGTGCTTATGATCAACAGGTATCTGCTTATTCTGATGCTCTTTCCGTCTAGCGTGATGATCTGGCTGCTTACACTCAGTGGTCCAATGATGATGCTCGGGCTGCTGCTATTCTCACTGCGAGTGTCCTCCCTTAGTTTGCTTCGGAGTTCATGGGCCTAGGCACTGTTGCACCAATGGGGTCTTATCTCTGTTAGCGCTATCATCCCTCTAGTGATGCTCTCTACTTATCTGTGGTGCATCAGGAGCATGCTCTTCAGCAGGGTGACTCTTCTGTTGATGAGTTCTACACATAGAGTTCTGCCATCTGGCGCCAGTTTGACTCTCTTCGGACAATTGTGAATCCTGCCGCTGCTGCCAGACTATGCGGTCCGACCTGGTGTTTCAACAGATCCATGAGTTCTTATCTCGCCTCCGCTCCGAGTTTGAACCTCGACATACTCACTTGTTTGCGCGTGGTCGTGTTCCTACCTCGGAGGTCCTTGCTGAGCTTCATGCTGAGGACACCCGCCTTCGTTCTGCTGGGTTGCTTGCGGTTCCTTTAGTGTTGGCTGCCCGAGCTCCTATGTCGTCTGCTCGTCTCACAACTCCACCGCTCCTGTGCACAACTTCAGGGGGATGGGTCGCCCTCCTTATGCTGAGAAGGCCCGGTCAGGCCGTGACACCTTCTGTGGCTACTGATCCAGGCCAGGTCATAAAGTGTCTGATTGTCGCCAGAAGCAGCGAGACCAGAGGCGCTCCTTGAGGGAGTCCTGGATTACGGGGTCCTCGGGCGTCCGGGCTATGTGACGTGGGCCGGACTGATGGGCCGTGAAGATACAAGACGGAAGACTTCCCCCCGTGTCCAGATGGGACTCTCCTTGGCGTAGGTGGCAAGCTTGGCGTGCGGATATGAAGATTCCTTTCTCTGTAAACCGACTTTGTACAACCCTAGCCCCCTCCGGTGTCTATATAAACCGGAGGGTTTAGTTCTTAGAGATAATCATAATCGTAATCATATAGGCTAGACATCTAGGGTTTAGCCATTACATAGGGTATATTACCTCCATCAAGAGGGCCTGAACCTGGGTAAACATTGTGTCCCTGTCTCCTGTTACCTTCGTTCCTTAGAAGCACAGTTCGGGACCCCCTACCCGAGATCTACCGGTTTTGACACCGACATTGGTTCTTTCATTGAGAATTCCACTGTGCCTCGTCGAAAGGCTCGATGGCTCGCCTTTTCATCAAGGACAGCATCACTTCCGGAGGAGCCTTAGTTTTAGGGAAAACCCTCCGGCTTGGCGACTTCACCATGGGTGCCCGTTCGGCCGTTAAGCCGAAAGCAACCCCCCAAGTCACCGAAAACCCCCTCTGTATCAGCCCCGAATACTCCGACAAGATGGATCCAGCAGATCTATCGTCTTTGAACGAGCTGCTAGATCGCATCGCCGCCCTGGGGGTCTCGATTGACTATGATCCGATCGGGCTTAAACCCGACTAGAGAGAAATTAAAACTCCACTGATCACCCATCAGGTAGCGGTTGGGGAGGAACAAGCTAACAATGATTCTTCTCCTACGTTGAGAACAAACTACGTTCGGATTTCTGAACCCGGAAAACCGGATACCCATCCTCGGGAGGACACTCCCTATCCTCCAAGTACAAAATCGGACATTAAGCCTGAGATTTCTCCGGACACTCCGGAAACTGGGCTGGTAATCTCGGAAATTCTTCAAACTCCAGGTTCCATAGGGAGTCACGGTGCGAATTTAAGCCCGCCCACCCACCACAAGCAATATTCTCCAAGCAATTCCGGCCCTCCGGACATATGTGACTTAATGTATGTGCGGCAGCAGCCTTGGGAGACAGTCCATCACTTTTGAGCCAGATTCCTTCTTGTTAAAAACAAGATAAAAGACTGATGCGACGACGACGCAATTTTAGTATTTCGCAACAAATGTATGGACGAGGGAATCCTTAATGTCCTCAATCGCCGTCGCGTACTGCACTTTGCAGATTTGGCACACATAGTATGGAAGTTCTGCACAATGAAAAGCGCCTGGAAAAATCAGACAACTTGCTAGGAACCGCATGCCTTTAAGCCATCTCCCGGGCGGGCAAAAATGATGCACCCTTGCGGGGCACCTGATCATCACCCCATGGACAAGAAAACCAAGTCCTTTACGGGACATATAACTGTCTTCGAGGAATGGCTCGGTAGGCCCTGTCAAATACACATGACGCCGAATACCGAATCAACACATAGCCTACAGGCATGTTGGATACTCCGGCAGGTGGCCAAGAGCGGCGAGGGTATCCTCACCAACAATACCCCAATGAAGTACTCTTTGGAGGACACCGATCTCAAAGTATTCACGATCTTCGAGATCTTCTCATCAAATAATCGGCGCAAAAGGCACTCCGTGACTTCGCCGAAGTGTGCCAAATAGCAGCAATAAACCCTTGGAATGATACGGCGACCACTTTCAATGCCGAGGACGAACCAAGGTCCCGCTTAGTCCGGGAACCAGCCACTTTGGTCCTAAAACCAATCGTGGACAGCTTTCGGCTCACTAAAGTGCTAATGGACGGTGGCAGCGGGCTGAACCTCATCTATGAGGACATGCTCAATAAAATGCAAATGGACAGGAGTCGCATTGAGAAGAGCAATACATCCTTTAGGGGAATCATCCCCAGCAGGGAAGCAAGATGCTCAGGGGAAATTAAACTAGATGTGGTATTCAGCACACCAGAAAACTATAGGTCCGAAGAGATAATCTTCCAGGTGGCTCCTTTCAACAGCGGATATCATGCCCTGTTAGGGCGAGATGCATTCACACGCTTTCAAGCTATACCTCATTACGGGTATATGAAGCTCAAAATGCCCAGGCCCAATGGTGTTATCACTATTTCCAGTGATCCGGACATAGCACTCCACGCCGAAAATAAAACCGCATCCCTAGCCCTTGAGGCACTGTCCGAAGCCCTAGCGGCCGAGGAGCTCACTGCTCTGCGTTCCACAGTGGATAGGGACGATGTAATCCTTGATAAAAGGCCTAAATCCACCTCTTTCAAGCCAGTTGACAAAATAGTCAAATTTCAAGTCCACCCGACGGATCCCAAGAAAACAGCTTCTATCGGGTCACAACTGTGTTGGAAATATGCCCTAGAGGCAATAATAAATTGATTATTATTATATTTCCTTGTTCATGATAATCGTTTATTATCCATGCTAGAATTGTATTGATAGGAAACTCAGATACATGTGTGGATACATAGACAACACCATGTCCCTAGTAAGCCTCTAGTTGACTAGCTCATTGATCGATAGATGGTTACGGTTTCCTGACCATGGACATTGGATTTCATTGATAACGGGATCACATCATTAGAAGAATGATGTGATGGACAAGACCCAATCCTAAGCCTAGCACAAGATCATGTAGTTCGTATGCTAAAGCTTTTCTAATGTCAAGTATCATTTCCTTAGACCATGAGATTGTGCAACTCCCGGATACCGTAGGAGTGCTTTGGGTGTGCCAAACGTCACAACGTAACTGGGTGGCTATAAAGGTACACTACAGGTATCTCCAAAAGTGGCTGTTGGGTTGGCACGAATCGAGACTGGGATTTGTCACTCCGTGTAAACGGAGAGGTATCTCTGGGCCCACTCGGTAGGACATCATCATAATGTGCACAATGTGATCAAGGAGTTGATCACGGGATGATGTGTTACGGAACGAGTAAAAGAGACTTGCCGGTAACGAGATTGAACAAGGTATCGGGATACCGACGATCGAATCTCGGGCAAGTATCGTACCGCTAGACAAAGGGAATTGTATACGGGATTGATTAAGTCCTTGACATCGTGGTTCATCCGATGAGATCATCGTGGAACATGTGGGAGCCAACATGGGTATCCAGATCCCGCTGTTGGTTATTGACCGGAGAGTCATCTCGGTCATGTCTGCATGTCTCCCGAACCCGTAGGGTCTACACACTTAAGGTTCGATGACGCTAGGGTTATAAAGGAAGTTTGTATGTGGTTACCGAATGTTGTGCGGAGTCCCGGATGAGATCCCGGACGTCACGAGGAGTTCCGGAATGGTAAAGATTTATATATAGGAAATCCTGTTTCGGCCATCGGGACAAGTTTCGGGGTCATCGGTATTGTACCGGGACCACCGGAAGGGTCCCGGGGGTCCACCGGGTGGGGCCACCTGCCCCGGGGGGCACATGGGCTGTTGGGGGTGCGCCTTGGCCTGGTGCGCCTCCCTCTCCCCTCCACCTGGCCGCCACCCAGATGGGATCTGGGGGCTGCCGCCACCCCTAGGGAGGGAACCCTAGGTGTGGGCGCAGCCCTCCCCTCCCCCTATATATACGTGAGGTTTGGGCTGCCCAAAACACATGAGTTCTTGACCTCTCCCTGGCGCAGCCCTACCTCTCTTTCTCCTCATCTCT
>NW_024115905.1:0-8570 GCF_003073215.2 Triticum urartu | reverse complement strand
GGCTCCGAGGCAAGGCGTACCACGACGGGTTGCTGGGGAGCGGGTGGGCGGAGGGCGACGCCGAGCTGCTCGACTCCGTCGGCGAGGACCACCAGTTCTTCCTCCGGGAGCCCCCGAGCGCGACGGCGCTGGTTCTCTTGGACCGGCTGGCCGCGCTCCTCGGCGCCTGCGCGAACCAGCACTAGACCAGACGTCAGGTGCTGGCACTAGTGCGTTTGGTGTTGTACTAGTACTCTGTTCTACTCTGCGTGTATCTGGATTCTGGAATTTTATGCGTCTGGTGTGTGGACTAAGATTGATAAGATAGTTTTATCTTAAATCTTACATATCATTTAGAGATAACAAAAAAAATCTACAATAAATTATATCTTAGCCTTATCTTTAATAACTAGCCATTCCTTAAAACATGGTGAGACAAATTGTGCTAAGAGATTATCTCTTGTCTTTTCTTAAATAAGAGAAGACAAGCCTTTTTTATGATTTCTCTCTCCTTCACCTCATCATTTATCCTAAGATAGCACCATTGTACATGCCTAAGTCATAGTAACTGTGAATCATTTTACTGAAGCAACTGCAACTCCCCACAACGGTTCTCGCCCCCGTCTCTCCTGGACGATATCGAGGCGAGCGGTTCCTGTTCCTACGCCGCTGGCTCCCCTTCCCTCCGTCAGTCGCTCTGGCTCCAGCGGCAGGACGGGGAAGCCCGGTTCCTTCTCTCTATTTGTCTAGGTGTATGATTGGTTCGTCGGGTGTCAGTGCTCGGTTGGTGACGATGTCGTTGTCGCGAATGAAAGTTTCTGGGCCACTGCCTCGATGGCGCTCTACGACGCATCGAGGAGCCGTGGATTTGTTCCCAGGAAAGGTCTTCAAGATGCCGGAGGGCGGGGGAGGTCTTGTTGGGGCTCCTGTTTCTTTGGCTTTGTCCGTCACGTAGGTTGTTCCTCCATCGCCAACGCGGAGTCGGAAGTGTTTGTGTTGGAGGTGGCTACCGCTGAGGCGCTGGTCTCGTCAGAGAGATGGTGCAGGAAGAGTTTTTTCGGCGACGAAAGATGGTTGGCGGTTCTGGAGCCTCTCGGCCACATCCCTGCTCGAGAATTTCAGAGTCGTGGTCCAAGTGGGGTGGAGATTTTCTCGGGCCGACCACCCACAGAGAAGTGTGGTGACAGTCGTGGTGGACTTACAACGCAACTGCCATGGCTTTCTCTTGGATCTTGACTAAATGGAGGCCATTTCTTCTCCTTTCCGGCGGATGCTTGGGCGAGGGCGGTGGTCGAAGTTTTTGGTCATTTTGTTGGTGGCTACAGGGATGAAGAGGAATTTTCTGCAAATCTCATATGTTGCGAGTGTTTCCTATACTTTCTCTTTGGATTACTCCAGAGAAATGTCATATTTGCTGAAATTTGTTTATGTTACTAATATAAATGTGGTACTTCTAAAAAACTGCGAATAATTTTGATCTTGTTAACTAAATCTATCCACATACTTTCTCAACAAGAAAAGTCCACACACTCGCACAACATAAGCCGTATGATGTTTTTATTGCCAAAATTTGTGCAACAATGTCATACTAACGTCGGATGCTTCATGCATTTAAGAGCTTTCAACAACAATGCATAAACATCACACGTCTGCCACACAACAATAGCATCGCACGTTTCGTGGGTGATTAGGCAAGTTGGAGGCCTGAACTGCCTTTTGCCACAACCACTCAGAACACAGGTTACGTGTGAGGCGAGGGAACTCGCTATTTTTTGCCGAAATGATCTGGCACCGAATATACATTATATACTCTCCGTCTCAAAAACAAGTACGTATCTCACATCTGGTATAACTTTGTGCTAGAGTTAGTATAAAGTTGAGATACTTATTTTGGGACAAGGGGTACAATACTGCAATTTAGCTTAGGATGATGGATTTATTTCACTTTATGAGGGTGCTCATTTGGAGGATGGCAGCAGGAAGATTAACTTACACTGTATATACAACATATGAATATATCCACCTGATGATAAAAATAAAAGCTATAGGCAAAGCCAAGAAAAATCAATAGAAAGCTCAGCAAATCGGCCGGACAAAGGCTTGCGTCGAGAAAAGCTTGCAAAAACGTCTTATATTATAAGACAGAGGGAGTAGGTATGAAAGAACCACATCAACATGTGAAAGAACAAATATTTCCATAAATAACAGTCCAGAATCTGGATACGACATGTACATAACGCGATGTATAGCTTGCAAAAACGTCTTATATTCTGGAACAGAGGGAGTAGGTTCATCAACATGTGAGAGAACAAATATTTCCATAAATAACGTCCAGAATCTGGATACAACATACATAGTGTGATGTAACAACAGACAGGTTGCCATATGCACACGGAACGGGCACATGAGGAAAGATAACAGCAAGAAAATATAGCTTATCCGGTAATACAACAAGAGACCAACACATGACTGATGAGAGCTGTTTCGATCATTCTGGGGCAAGCAAACATGGCACACGGCAGCATAGAGCCAAGTTGCTGCATTACTCGTTGACGGTTTCGGCATCAGATACTGCCTCACCGTCCAAGTGCCAGGGCTCAAGATCTTCGGAATCATCGTCCTCGTGCCGACACCACTCGCCGGATGTGTCCCGGTATGGTGTCCCCAGTTCCTCGCCGCCACATGCTAGACGCAAGAAAGGGCGGGTTAGAACCAGGGCGTCGACCATGATCCTGTTCAAGCTGCCTTTTAGCCCGAGCCATCGCAGTCTTGGGAAGAGTGGTTTCTTAAACCACTTCATTGCAAGTAATGTGATCCCACCGCAGTCGTAGAGATCCAGCAGCTGCAAGGTGCTGCCGCGAGTTACCCCCTCGAATTGCATGGATGCAAGAGCCTTGACAGAAGCATCCCCTATTTCTGGATTCTCTCGCAGCCGCAGCTCAGTAAGAGGAGTTCGGGTCCGCACTATCACCATGATAGCGTCGTCGGTGAGACTTGGGATTCTTGAGAGATCCAATGCATGTAGGCTCTCTTTAACAGAACCAGCAAACAGCAAGGGTATGCAATCATTTGTTAGCTTATAGCAGCCCCTCAGAGATAATGAAGCTAGCGGGCATACTCCAACGCCCAGATACTCCATTGCTTGATTAGTGATCATGGTTCCATCCAACACCAATTTCCGCAGCCTGGGAAGGCAGCTCAGAGCTCTTACAGCTTCATCACCCAGACTCTTGCAATCTTTAAGATCCAAAACATTGAGACCCTTGTTGAATGACAGCCTCTCAATCCCAGCATCAGTTAGTAGAGTACACCATCTCAGACTCACATGTGTTAGGCAAAGGGAGGTGGCAACAATGTCATGGAAAACAAGATCAGTGAGATGGCTTCCATTAGTCACCTTAAGCTTATGAAGACCTGGACAAGAGTGTATGATAGCCCTAAACCCGGTGTCCGTTACACGGGAGAAACCACCAAGACAGATACTCTCCAGATTTGTGCACTTCTCGGACATTAGCAGAATTCCCAGGTCATTTACATGGCGGAAAGACGTGTATATGAACTCCTGGCTTCTAATTAGAGATAAATGCTTCAACTTACCCTTCGGATTGATCTGCTGAAGGCCAGCATCTGTGAGATCTGTTGCAGTTGCAGATTCAGGTTCCATAATTGGTGAATCCTGAAGGTCCAGATGTGTCAGTAATGGAAGTGCTGTTGATATGGACCCAATCAAATGGTCGGTGATGAACTCAACTGTGAGGCGCAACTTCTGAAGGCTAGGAAAAAAGACAGGTGCCTTGACATAACCAATGCGTTGTCGCGACTCAATAGCCACAGCCAGAAGTGCAAGTAACATTTGCAATGGAATAAAACCCATTTCAAGAGAGAACAGGCCTTCAGAAGCAGATGACCACACATGGCTGAAACTGGGGTTATCGAACTTTGAGAGATCAAATGCCAAGCGGAGAGTCTGCAAATAAAAAGTATGTAAGTTGTCAGTTCAATTACATACCGATAAAGGTACTCCAATCTCAAAGTAAATCACACAACTGTTTAAGCATAAACTCTCAAGGCCTCAGCATTGACTTCAGCTAGTGTGTTGTATATTAGTCAGAAGATCATGCAATGTAAGTCAATTAGAAGTTGATAGCAATAGCATCATTCACTATTAAATGCTCCAAAATGGGCCTGCACGGTGCTGTTCAGTCAAAGGAGATGATGATTGTACAAAATCAAATCTGAGATCAAACCGACCCGGACCTACCTCCAAACTGGAACATCCATCGAGCAACGCCCTCAGATCAGAGAATGTCATGGCCAAGCCCCTCCGATCAGCAAGTGAGTTCAGAGACAGCACCCTGCATCCAAGCAAAAGAAGATATACTTATTTCTGAAGGTCAACTTCACACTGCACAACAGAGCCAAACATAATTTGCCATACACAAGCGATTTGTGATATGCATACAGGGGCGTGTGCAGCGGGGTTAATACCTGAGATCCGGGCAGGTGGCGCTGAGCTCGCGGAGCAGGCGGCCGCTGATGTTGTTGCAGTTGCGGAGGGTGAGCTCGTGCAGGCCGGGGCGGGCGAGGCAGTCGACGGCGTCGTCGTCGAGCCGCGCGGCGTCCAGCCGGAGGCTCCGCAGGGCCGGGTTGCGCGGCAGCAGCGGGCGGAGCAGGTTGTGCGTCAGCACCACCTCCTGGTCCAGCCAACATGCACACAAACACGAGACGTAAGTCAGTCAGCCGCGGTCGGACGGTCGGCGGTGGCGACGGGATGCGCGGAGGCGAAGGCACTGACGAGGAGGTGGAAGGCGGGGAGGAAGGAGAGGGCGTGGGAGGCGCAGGAGCGGAAGCAGCGGCAGACGGCGGAGGCGAGGAGGAGGGAGCGGACGTCGAGGCGGGAGAGGATGGTGGCGACGACGGCGGCCGGGAGCGCGGCGTCCATCGCCGGCGGCGGCTCGGGGGCCGGATCGTCGATCGGATCTGGCGCGGACATGCCGGTGGTGGATGGTACTCTGGTGCTGCTGGGAGAGCGGACGGACATGGGCGGGTTTTGAGCCAGAGCAGAGAGCCGTCGCTGCTTCGCGGAAGCTTCCTTCCGGATCACATGGGCCCACGCGCCGCTTGCTGCGCTGCGGCGGCTGTCTTGTGGGGCCGGAGAGCGGTGACCACGCCGTATTTGGGTTTTCTCAGGAAAAAGACGTTCATCACCTCCAACTCCAAGTACATGAATGATGTAAAGAAAAACGGGTTGGCTATTTCTAAGAGTAATCACGACCCAAACAGACGCGCGCTTTATCCGCTTTTCGTTCATTTGGGTCAGCCAGACTCTCAAATGGGTCGGCTTGACCGTCCAACAAGGAGATGGACCCAAATGTGCCGGTGTAGAAAAAAATCGCAGAAATAAACATAATTAAACATAAGTGACCGGTCAACTGCTGGCCAAAGTCCACTTAAACCTAATTAAAATTAATTAAAACATAAAAAAAATACTGCGCCCGCACGCTGTCCTAGACATCATTGGCCTTTCCCTTACCTTGACACTGCTGATGCCGAAGAGGCCTATTGCTTGCTAGGGTTTGGTGTCACTAGCGAGGAAGCACGAGGGGGTGGTGGGGGCTAGATGTGGACGAAAGTGGATGAGGCCGCCCCCCACCGCACGTATGGTTAAAAAAGGACGCTTCAACTGGCTGACTAGTGAGCCCGCTATTGGTGGTCGTCATAAATTAGACAACGGGCGGTAGTTAGGTGGCCTACAAGTGGAGACGCGGCGGAAGCCGAGGAGACGCGTGGCGCGTCCGCTTCGCGTCCGCGCCGATGCATTCCAGGCGCAATTTTGGGCCGGAAATGGGTCGGCGTGGACGCCAGGCTGACGAGATTTGGGTTTGTGTCGGCGCGTTGGGCCTCCATTTTTGTCTGCGTCGACCCAAACGGACGCATGTGGACAAAATGAGTCGCTCCATTGAAGTTGCTCTAAGTTGCCTGAGAATTTAGCATGGGTCGTACCATTTTGACAACATCCCAGTTGACCATGGCGTACTCGGTGAGGTCTTGTGGAACGAGCAAGAGTGTTGTTTGTTCGACGATGATGGCCAAGGGCGGCAAAGGCGAGGAGAAGGCAGAAGGCATCTAGGCGGGAAAGGAGATGGATTGCGATGAGGAAGATAAACATTGCTCGGAACAGGACCGTTGGATTGACATCCTACGGTTCGGATATAATCGACTAAAGTTGATATAGTTTTTTGAGTCGTGTGATGTTTAGGCGGTCCCAAAGAAAGAAAACATTCATAGCCGGCTCATGTGCCATGCATTGGGCTTTCTATTATGGTGCTTGGGAATTTGGGCAATTGGGCATCCATTTTGGTTTCCAACATGCACAATATTGATCCAAAATCTTCAAATTACTTGCATTCCTCCTACCAGCAGGCATAAGAATCAAAGAATCTTCACCAACTACTAGATGAGACATCGATTGACATCCCTATAAACATCGATTCCCTCTTGTTCTCCTCTTCTTACTACTGCAACTAGATCATTGATGGCATGCAGTGTTTGTTGGGAACGCAATAATTTCAAAAAAAATTCTATGCACACGCAAGATCTATCTAGGTGATGCATAGCAACGAGAGGGAGAGTCTTATCTACGTACCCTTGTAGACCGTAAGCGGAAGCGTTATGATAACGCGGTTGATGTAATCGTACGTCTTCACGATCCGACCGATCGTAATACCGAAAGTATGGCACCTCCGCGATTTGCACACGTTCAGCTCGGTGACGTCCCACGAACTCTCGATCCAGCTGAGTGTCGACGGAGAGCTTCGTCAGCACGACGGCGTGATGACGGTGATGATGATGCTACCGGCGCAAGGCTTCGCGTAAGCACTACGACAATATGACCGTTGTGGATTATGGTGGAGGGAGCACCGCACACGGCTAAGACAATGATCAACTTGTGTGTCTATGGGGTGCCCCCTCCCCCGTATATAAAGGAGTGGAGGAGGGGGGAGGGCCAGCCCTCTATGGCGCGCCCTAGGGGAGTCCTACTCCCACCGAGAGTAGGATTCATCCCTTCCAAGTAGTAGGAGTAGGACAGAAGGAAGGGAAGGAGAGGGGAAAGGAAAGGGGGGGGGCACCCAATTCGGATTGGGCTAGGGGGGCGCGCCTCCCACCTTTTCCCTTCCTCTCCTCAATTCCAATAAGGCCCATATACTCCCCGGGGGGTTCCGATAACCTCCCGGTACTCCGGAAAATGCCTGAACTCATCCGGAACCATTTCGATGTCCAAACATAGGCTTCCGATATATCGATCATTATGTCTCGACCATTTTGAGACTCGTCATGTCCGTGATCATATCTGGGACTCCGAACTACCTTCGGTACATCAAAACACATAAACTCATAATACCGATCGTCACCGAACATTAAGCGTGCGGACCCTACGGGTTCGAGAACTATGTAGACATGACGAGACTCATCTCAGGTCAATAACCAATAGCAGAACCTGGATGCTCATATTGGTTCCTACATATTCTACGAAGATCTTTATCGGTCAAACCGCACAACAACATTCGTTGTTCCCTTTGTCATCGGTATGTACCTTACCCGAGATTCAATCGTCGGTATCTCAGTACCTAGTTCAATCTCGTTACCGGCAAGTCTCTTTACTCGTTCCGTAATGCATTATACCGCAACTAACTCATTAGTCACATTGCTTGCAAGGCTTGTAGTGATGTGAATTACCGAGAGGGCCCAGAGATACCTCTTTAATACTCGGAGTGACAAATCCTAATCTCGATCTAGGCCAACTCAATAAACACCATCGGAGACACCTGTAGAGCATCTTTATAGTCACCCAGTTATGTTGTGACGTTTGATAGCACACTAAGTGTTCCTCCGGTAGTCGGGAGTTGCATGATCTCATAGTCATAGGAACATGTATAAGTAATGGAGAAAGCAATAACAACAAACTAAACGATCATTGTGCTAAGCTAACGAATGGGTCAAGTCAATCACATCATTCTCTAATGATGTAATCCCGTTAATCAAATGACAACTCATGTCTATGGTCAGGAAACATAACCATCATTGATTCAACGAGCTAGTCAAGTAGAGACATACTAGTGACACTCTGTTTGTCTATGTATTCACACATGTACTAAGTTTCCGGTTAATACAATTCTAGCATGAATAATAAACGTTTATCATGATATAAGGAAATATAAATAACAACTTTATTATTGCCTCTAGGGCATATTTCCTTCAGTCTCCCACTTGCACTAGAATCAATAATCTAGATTACATTGTAATGATTCTAACACCCATGGAGTCTTGGTGCTGATCATGTTTTGCTCATGAGAGAGGCTTCATCAACAGGTCTGCAACATTCAGATCCGTATGTATCTTGCAAATCTCTATGTCTCCCTCCTTGACTTGATCGCGGATAGAATTAAAGCGTCTCTTGATGTGCTTGGTTCTTTTGTGAAATCTGGATTCCTTTGCCAAGGCAATTGCACCAGTATTGTCACAAAATATTTTCATTGGATCCTATGCACTAGGTATTACACCTAGATCGGATATGAACTCCTTCATCTAGA
>NW_024115904.1:0-12663 GCF_003073215.2 Triticum urartu | reverse complement strand
TCTGTACTCAGATATTGTTGCTTCCGCTGACTCGTCTATGATCGAGCTCTTGTATTCGAGCCTTCGAGACCCCTGGCTTGTAATATGATGCTTGTATGACTTATTTTATTTGTAGAGTTGTGTTGTGATATCTTCTCGTGAGTCCCTGATCTTGATCATACACGTTTGCGTGTATGATTAGTGTACGGTCAAATCGGAGGCGTCACAGTTTCACACACAACTTGAAATGAAATCATACCTGCCCTACCATTACTACATGCTCTCACTTCACCGATTCATCTACTGGGCACTAATATATTCAAATATCTAGCACAAATATTGGCATTCATTGGTATGCAGACACTAGTAGAAAACGGGCCTTTAGTCTCGGTTCTAGAACCGGGACTAAAGCCCCCCACCCCCTAGTCCCGGTCCCTCCATGTGGCCGCTGGAGCTCCACTTTTAGTCCCGGTTGGTAAAGAAAACTTTTTGAAAAAAATCAATTTTTTTAAAAAAAATCTCGATTTTCAAATTTCTGAATTATTTTACAATTTAATCTCTAATCACCCCTCATCATTGCTCAATTTAATCTATAATCTCTATTATCTAATCACCCCTCATCATTCCAAATCGTCTAATTTTCCGACCGGTCACCCATCCTGTCACTACTTTAGCCTGAGCACGCTTAATTTCCGAGTTCTATTCCTCCTAGTTTCCAAGTCTGCACTTGTTGTTTTCCTGACAATAGTAAGATGTCAATCCTATTAACCCTCAGGAGTTTAGCTTGAGCATGAAGTCACATGTTTCACTGTTTGAGTTTGAAACTATTATTCTGAAAAACAATACTTATTTAGTAACATTAATATTTCTTGAATAAGTAGTTTGACCATAATTTGACCACAATTTAACAAGATTTGACCAAAATTCAAAAAAAACTGAAATAATTATTTAGTAACACTAATACTTCTTGAATAAGTAGTTTGACCACAGTTTGACCAGATTTAACCAAAATTCAAAAAAACTGAAATTTGAGCATAACTTTTTTTCCTTTTAGAATTTGAGGATTCTAAAAATTTGCAAAATGGCCTACGGCAGTCAAAATCGAATGCGGATTTTTGTGCTGAACATTTTGATATATTATATGTTTTTTTCCGACATCATATACAAAAGTTATAGCCGTTTTACTTTTTCATAACACTTTTTTGCAAAACATGTCCAAATTTAAGTTTTTTAATTTTCCTAACTAGTAGATGTAGTAATATAACTACATCTCAAAGGATTTTATTTTTTTTGAAGTTTTTATCATTTTCTTTTGTTCTTTTTCAAAACTAAAATGGCGATAGACGGGGGGAGGGGGGTAGAGTTTGAGACATGAACCCCTTTAGTCCCGATGTGAGACACGAACCGGGACTAAAGGGCATCACACCCTTTAGGCCCCCTTTGTTTGGGCTACAGATTCCTGAAATCTGCTGTGGCTTGGATTCCAGAGAATCGGCTGTAGCTGTAGATTTTGAGAATCAGAAGCTAGCTGTTTGTTTACCAGGCTGTAGAAAAACCAAAGTGTTGTCAAATGTCTGCAATGACCCCGGATCCACAATTGGCCGATTACAAAATAGAGCAGCAGCAACGTCTTGAAAAATTGCAAAGCAGCAATGTTGGCTATTGTTGTCGGCCGATCTAGGAGGCAGCAGCACCAGGAAGCATAGCAGAGCAGCAACGCCGGATGGGAGACACCAGCCATGAATGCCGACGCTGAGATCTGGGGTGGCGGCTGGATCGATGGAGAGCAGCAAGAGGTGGATGGAGGTCAGGGAGGAGTGGAGCAGCCGGTTCCCTACCCAAAGTTGGCGACGGGGGCGGTGAGATGGAGTGGCCGATACATTCGCCATGTGCGGGGTAGCTCTCCTCTCCTATCTGCGCTTGACGGTGGACGGAGGTTAGGGAATGGCATATGTCTTGTAATAACGGGGAGAAAACTAGGTATACTTCTAATGGGGTAAGTGGCAGCTCGGGAATCACCCAATTCGCAGCTTCCGCTTCGGGACGCCTCGCAGTCTAACTTTTAGAATCGATTCCTAGAATCTACGGTGGGTAGCTGGCTGTTTGTTTGCGATTCAGATTTTCAGAGGAGTAGAATCCCGGAATCAGAAGCCGAAGCTCAAACAAAGGCCACCTTAGTCCCGGTTCATGTCTCAAACCGGGACTAAAGGTCTAATCTTTAGTCCCGGTTTGAGATACGAACCGGGACTAAAGGGCGGACTAAATGTCCCATTTGAACCGGGACTAATGCCTTCTCGATGCCCTAGCCGCTCGAATTGGGACTAATGCTCACATTAGTCCCGGTTCATAATGCAACCAGGACTAATGTGTATATTGAGCTGTGACCAAAGCCCTGTTTTCTACTAGTGAGAACAGATTTAAAATTTAAACTCATCCACCCTCTCAGAAAGGCCTCAACAGAATACTATAAGGAGAGGTTCATGGGGCTAATGCAGAACACCAAACATCACAATTGATAAAAAAAAATCAAGCGACAAAGAGGGCTGTTACAGCACATACAACTTACCATGATAGTATACAATAGTTTTTTTTTCTATCATAGCCATGCTATGGGAAAGGAAAATGAACTCAAAATCATAAAAGAAATAGTACCATAAGCAGAATTCTTAACCTTAATCAAATTTAAGCAAGAATTTTCAGATTGTGAGAAAATAATCAAAAGAAAAAATGGCACATAACCAAGATGACACTAATTCAAGCTAACCATCGTACTTCGACTAAAAGCATATAGGTGTGGATAGTAATCTGACATTGAAAATTTTCATAGCAAATAAGCGGGCAAAGAATATGGGAAACTAAGCATAATCTTTACTCGTGATTTCTACAAAAATGGATAAACATTCATAACAATTACTCCCTCCCTCCGAAAAACCTTGTCCCTCAAATGGATGTATCTAGCACCAAGTAGTGCTAAATACATCCATTTGAGGGACAAGTTTTTTCGGATAGAGGAAGTAACAATGAGGGATACTAATGAGGGAACTCTAGGTATATGGGTCTATGTCAACGGTCTAATAAGACTACGCAGTCGAGATCGATGCCAATGGCCCTATGTCGAAGGAAGCCGTCGGCATAGGGGTATACCGATCGTATACGGCCTATGCCTATGCCGACGGCCTGCATAGGGGTTTATTCCGGTAGTGGCACTTTGTATGTTTTTGGAACGGGATATGTTTTTTGTCACAAGACGCTACCGTGTGGCCTCTTTGATTCACATTTGAAACGGTACAGAAAGAACACGAGATTGCAATATCATGAACACTGGAATCCGGTCCATTTTCTGTGTTTCTGTTGCCGCGCTGTGGACGTTTTTTCTGTGTTTTTTTGTTGTGTTATCTCTGTGATAATGGAACCCGGTCCATTTTGGATCACATGGAGAAAAAAATGAACACTGGAATCGTAAAATGAGTCTGCGCACCAAGTTTGTTTGATTACCTCATGGCAAAAGCTGATAAACCGAGGATTCTTTACAAGAGATTTGAGTGGCTTGAGTTTCATATATTAGAATAACAAAGGAAGCTTTAGGGAAAAAATATAGTTCAATCCTTTGAATCGTCCGAAATTCCTGTGAAAAAATCCTTTGAATCAAAGGAGCCTTGAAACCAACCAAATTAACAATGTGAGTACTTGGAAAAGCAAATCTGATCTACCACACCTGAACTGACGATGGTGAGTTTTCCAGTGGGCTGAATGCCGTCGGTAAGAAGAAAAGAAAAACAGCACCAGTTCACGGCCTGCGTTCCCTGGCAATGTGTCCGGTTCTATTGGACCGATTACATTACACAAACTCACAAAGCAAACGTAAACAGATAAAATTATCTGGCACCCCTCAAAAAAAAGAGATAAAATTATCTGGCAAAATAGGTACCTCAGTACTCAGGTTTTTTTAATAGAATATATAAAAGCAATCGTCCCTCGATTTCCATTAAAAGAAACGATCATAGTTCTTACAAGCAGCTAAAAAGAAAAGTAGTGCAAACAGCAGCTCAAAAGACTAGCTGCAACTAAGCCATCACAGCAGCCAGAAGGAAAGGATAGGGAAACCCAGGACGCAGCCTGGTTCCAAACCAACAAAAGATCACCATCACCATCCAGACTCCCAGTGATATACAAGAACTAGGTTCAAATAAAATCGCACGACTCATCAGGGGGCTAACAACTAGTTCTGGTTCGCACAAGACAAACATGGACTGACTAGTTGTGGCATACACGCCCACGCACGAGCACGATGGGCAAGCCATGTTTCAACCATCTAACAAGCTCGCCGCATCTGAATCATGTCCTCCGTCCTCTCTTCCTCCGCCATCGTCTCTGGATGCCGGTCCCCCATCTGAGAAGCTGCCTTGCCCGTCTGACGTCTGCGGATCGTCCCTGGCACGGCGAATATCCTGTACCCTGGCCACCCGCTCCTTCCGCCGAGCGATCTCCCAGATCTCATCCATGCTCAGACGGTAGTCATGCGTGGCGACCTTCTCACTCAATGTCGGGAACTGCTTCACAATGAAACACAAGGTAGAGTTATCGAGTTTTGCGTTAGTGGTCAAGCCCTCCAGGAGCGCGAGCTGTTCCGTGACGGGCTCGTCCTCCGTGTACTGGAATGTGATGGCCTTCACATAGGGCACGCTTCGAAGCGGAACATCCACCGTTAGGTCCAGATCATAGGTGCGCGCCACGGCACGCCACACGGCAGCTGCAGTGGCGACTGCTTGCCGGCAGCCGTCTTCTCGTCGGGAGGGCGCTCCTCGGTCAGGACGTCGGCCACACCAATAGTGTGGAGGCGGAGCAGCACTGACTCCTTCCAGCGGAGGTAACCGCTCTCTCCGTCCAACTGAATGATGGGGAGCAGAGGCGGTGCAGCCGTGGGCAGAGGTAGTACTGGCGACGACATCGATCCATGCCTGCAGTGTTATGTTTCGTGTCATGATCTCACGGTCTGGTACAAGAAGCGCAACCATGATGTATGTGAATATATGCAGGAATGTACGGACTAGTATTGCTGATCAACTAAATGATTAGAATACAGGTGCAAACTAGAATTTTAGGAATGACACAATGGACAGGTGCCCATGCATGTAGTATTCATGATTCTATATGGTAGCAGCAGCATATATAGTACTAGCTGCATCGAGTCTGAGCTCCATGTAGCATTTTTGTAGTTGCCTAGATGGTATGTACCACCTCTGTTTCCAAATGTAAGACGTTTTGGCAGTTCAATTTAAACTGCCAAGACGTCTTATGTTTAGGGACAGAGGGCGTACTAGTTAGTAGCAAGGGCCGTCAGTTTGATCACCATACGTTGATGTATCTGCTACTTGGGTGGTGGCTGATACTTTCATCGGAGGACGGTGTTTAGAAATCAGATTGCTGTGGATGGAAGATTCATGGTACCAACATAACGACATGACAACATGCGGGAGCGTCTCTTTTATCCACAGAAGACTTCAAGTATAGTCCTCTCGAAACACGATTTCTCCATCCTTTATAAATAAAGGCACAAACGGCCTAACCGATACAAAGTGATGAGGAAGTCCTAATACAAGCGAGTCAAAAAAGAAATAAAACAGCATTCGAGCAAGTGGAACAAGTGCCACCAACCCAACACTGAGCGTGAACACAGGAGACACCGCCCCTCCTAACAAGATACACCGAGCGTGAACACAAGAGGCACCGAAGTACCAAACACACCAGTCATGACAACACTAGGATCACGCGCCACCCCTCCCCTTGCTACCCACATATCCAAGAGGAGACGCCACCACTGCTGCTCGCTGTAGAGTCACCCGTGCAGCCTCACCATCCATAGCTGCAGCCCCGACTTCCAGGAGACACCCCACCGGGCCACCACCGCCAGGACACCGGGCTGCCGAAAAGCAGGCACCTTGGGATGGACAAGGCAAGGGAGGAACCATCTTGCCGTAGCACCACCACGATTAGGGACAGCCAACACAGATGGCGGCCCACACAGATGACACCCGGCTACGGGTGCCAGATCCCATATGGATCCGGCCCCACCACGGACGGGAACGAGGATCACCGACTCTAGCCAGCATCATGTCATGGGCCGACTGCCCACCACACGAAGCCAAGGCGCACCCACCCGAAGCAGACCACCGGGTAGCAGGACTCCACGGGCTATGTGGCCGTTCAAAACCGACCAAGGAACAATTCACAAGGCCCGCTACCGTCCAAACCCTAGATCCCGCCCGGCACTCGCCACCAGAGCCACACATGCCACCACCTCACGCTGCCCACCCAAGCCAGCCACAAGAAAACCGCAACACACCGTTCGTCGAGGGAGCCACCCCACGCCACTCGAGACCACCGCAATGCCATCTCTGGCCGCCCCGCCTGCCAGCTTAGATGCACCACCCATCATGCAGCCTCACGGCGTTGTCCCACGCCAACGCCACCCCGCGCAGATTCACCGTCATGTCCCACCCGTAGCACAACACCCCTGCCGGCCCGCAGTAAGCCGCACTACTTGTATTGCACAAGAATGTCGGTATACTAAGACATGGGTGCCTTAGTACCCTGACTTGTGCACAGGCAGTTGCAGCCTTCCCGCCGGCAAGGCTTGCCAGAGAGCTACTGCAAGCTAGACTCAAGATATTGATATACAAGACCGTGAGAAGACCTCCAGGCAGGTCATCGAGAAGTACTAAGTTAGTACCGAAGGACAAGATCCCAGTTGCTGGCAAGCTCCGCGCCGACAAGCCAAGACCGACAAGCTCCTTGCCGGGAAGTTTCGCCTCTTTGCTTCTCGATCGCTTCACCTCGTCGACCAGCTGATGGCTTGTCAAGATTAGGTGTCGAGCAGGCAGATGGCTTAGGGAAGATCATCAGGACACGTGTCGGCGTGCCACGTAAAGTTTAAACTTTATTGACACCCATCTCATAGACGTGTCAAGAAGGTAGGGTTCGGCCAGCCTGACGGCACAGAAGGAGAGACGTCTTTTGCCAAAGGATCATTATCAGCTCACGGCGCATTAAATGCCTTTGTCCTAGTCCGGCGGGATTAGGTTGGATAACATCGAGGCCACTATTCACATTTATGTAATGACCATGTTGCCACTGTGGTGACCCCTTTTCGTCTATAAAAGGAGGCCCAAGGCTACCTTGGCACAGGTCGACACTTTGCTCACTCTTATACAGTAGTTGCACCTTGCACGCACCTTTTCCGGCAAGCTGCGCTTGTAACTTGAGCCCCAAGTAAATCCACCATAGAATAGGAGTAGGGTTTTACGCCCCCACAACGGCCTGAACCTGGATAGATCTCGCGTGTGAACTGCTAGATTTGCTCTCTGTGCTCATTGATCTCCCCAGCCGAACTAGGCAAGGGGCCTCGCTGGTCCCATAGATCGTCGTACCTCGACAAAGAGGGAGAAGAGCCGCGTCGTCGCCATGCTTATGCCAATCAGGCTTCGCCCGACAGAGGGTCCTGGCAGCGGGGGGAGGGGGGAGGACAGGGATGGAAGAGAGCGGAGGAGATGGCTGCCGCGAGGTGGCAGCGTGGACGAGTGACACAAGAGGAGCAAAGCTCTACTTCTGTCAGAATCTAGCTAGTTAGCAACCACACTTTCAGTTCAAAGCCATAGACTTGATGTCTAAAACTACTGAAGTGCTAGTCCAACATCCCTAAAAGCTCTTAAGGTCACTGGAAAGCGAGCGTTGTGGTGCATTGGGATTGTGGGGTGCCGCTGCACCCCAATTGTGAATGTGTGGCCTGCTTTGGTTAGCCCACAAGCATGTGCACCTAACGCAAACTATCTCGGTCCTCTGTCGTGCCACCTCCTGATCTCTCTTTCAAGCCCCTCTTTTCCACGAAATCGCTGCCGCCACTTCCTCCAATTCTGGTACAAGAGCCGCCACCATTGAATTGACAAACTCACGATGACACCAGGATCACCCGTCATTCCTCCCCTTGCTACCCACATATCCAAGAGGAGACACCACCACTGCTCACCGCAAAGTTACCCTTACAACCTCACCATCCAGGGCCGCTGCCCAGCTCCAGGAGACCCCACCGCCGCCAGGACACCGGATTGCCGAAAAGCGGGCACCTTGGAACGGACAAGGTGAGGAAGGAACCATCGTGCCGTAGCACCACCTTGCGCGGCCACCCACCCAAGCCAGCCTCAATTCCTAGTAGGGTGGGTTTCCTTTAGGAAGACAAATAGAACTTAGACCCGCCATAATATAAGGGGAGGTGGTCGGTACCGGAATTCTCAAGTCATCAATAAAACTAATTCTTTTCCCCCAAGCTATCCTCCTCCTTACCTATCAACACCGGCAAGACGCCTACCCGGTGGATATTCATTGGCCCTCGGGCACCTCGAGGTCAGAGGCACGCCCTCTGATCCCAAGACTCTAACATATACGGATATTGGTATTGTGTTTTACTGTCTTTCTGAAGTTTTCTAAATAGATGTGAAACAAGCTGCAGAACTGTGCTATATACATATTTCTAATAGTACTTAAATTGAGCCATAATGCTGCATGTTGGAGAGTAAGGTTACTGGAGTACCAACTTTCTGTAGTCTGTAATATGTTTTGTGGGAGCTAGCTCTGGGCGTATGGAAGCATTTTATCTGCCGTAATTGTTCTATAGAAAATAATTTGATTTTCTATTTGAGGTCCTTTGGGGGGATTTGGTCCTGGTGCATGCGTTGTTACTCATAAGCTCATCTTTCAGCGTTGTGTACAGGCAGATAATGAAGGATCGACACTCAACCAAATGGTTCATTTTTCCTTAATTGTTTTCTCCACCCTATTTCTATAAATGTAGGTGTGTCTGGACTGAGAAAGTAGGCTGCTCGGTGCTGCATTTACATGTGTGTGCTGATGAGGAAATATGTATGCATTATTTGATTATTTCCAAGTTTATAGAATGAACAGTTATTTCCGTCATGTACGATGAAGCTCTACCTTCAAGTAAAATATCTTATATTGTTCTATAGTTACTACTCCCACCGTTCCCAAATATTTGTCTTTCTAGACATTTCAAATGGATACAACATACGGATGTATGTAGACATATTTTAGAGTGTAGAATAACTCATTTTGCTTCGTATGTAGTCACTTGTTGAAATCTCTAGAAAGACAAATATTTGGGAACGGAGGGAGTACACAGCTGCAACATTTCTCCATATTGACAAATTGTTTGGCTGCTTTCTTGGTGTTAGTCTCGTGAGAAATTTATTGAGCATTTGAATGTAAGGAAAAAAATATAAAGCTTGATTGAATTCTTAATGAAGGATCGACACTCAACCAAATGGTTCATTTTTCCTTAATTGTTTTCTCCACCCTATTTCTATAAATGTAGGTGTGTCTGGACTGAGAAAGTAGGCTGCTCGGTGCTGCATTTACATGTGTGTGCTGATGAGGAAATATGTATGCATTATTTGATTATTTCCAAGTTTATAGAATGAACAGTTATTTCCGTCATGTACGATGAAGCTCTACCTTCAAGTAAAATATCTTATATTGTTCTATAGTTACTACTCCCACCGTTCCCAAATATTTGTCTTTCTAGACATTTCAAATGGATACAACATACGGATGTATGTAGACATATTTTAGAGTGTAGAATAACTCATTTTGCTTCGTATGTAGTCACTTGTTGAAATCTCTAGAAAGACAAATATTTGGGAACGGAGGGAGTACACAGCTGCAACATTTCTCCATATTGACAAATTGTTTGGCTGCTTTCTTGGTGTTAGTCTCGTGAGAAATTTATTGAGCATTTGAATGTAAGGAAAAAAATATAAAGCTTGATTGAATTCTAGGTACATGAAATGCATGTACTGCTCTGCTGTTAATTAAACATACCAGTTTTCTCAAGCAATTGTTGTTTACCTGGTGTCGTTGGTGAATGTTCAGTCTAATTTTTTTAACAGCCTAAACTTGATAAATTATGTACTTCTAAGTTCTAACAGAGAAGACGCAAAAGATAGCCAATCAATTTCAGGAATTGCAATACTGAACCATGCTTTTTATATATATAGATATTTATGTTTATGAGCAACCAACTCAGAAGGCACCTAACAAATGGGCTTAACATTCACCATTTGAGTCTACTGCAAAACATTGTAGACTTGTCAAAAAAGGGTTAGTATCTTCTAGGAGCTCGAATTATCATCACAGATACTAGAAGAGAAGTCATGACTTTTCAGTTGTTTTCCCTAAATCTAATCCCGTTTCTTTACTAAGGCCGAGGAAATAATCCGTACCTTATTAGTAATTTGAGAACAGTTAAGAGTGATATTCGTTCTCTGATACAAAAAGTTTATATTCTAAACTTTGTAGTACAACTATATAGCTAATTATAGACCGATGATAAGGTACCATTCTAATGGTGATTTCACTTTTATCTGTCTCGCTCGTCCTGTAAATTCGTGGGGCACTAATTCTTTTAAGAAAGCATATATTTAGCTCAAATATGTGAGCTATTGAGTGATCTGGCCTGAAATGGTTTATTTGTCTCTTGAATTTTGCATTCATATGCCAGAGTTTCGGGCAGTGGCGGAGCCAGGATTTCCGACATGGGTATGCATGGTGAATTTTTTTTTGCTTCACAACAACGTAGGAAATAAAAAAGTTCATGATACCGAGGTTGATCTTGAACTTGGTTTTCAACGTCGATAGATAGCAATGTTGGTGCTGGCGTTGATGTCGAACTTATCTTCGGCGCCAATGAAGCAGCTCTGTCCCACAAACTCATTTTTCACACCTATAAAAAAAATGCATGTTACATAGTGATGGTGGCAATGGTAGGCTTATATACTGCCATATGTTATATAAACGCATATAGGAGCTTATATACTGAATTGTTTTTGCAAAAAATGTTGGGTATGCATTGCATACCCTTGCGTTAGCCTAGCTCCGCCCCTGGTTTCGGGGTACTCTGTCGATGCTTCATGCCGCTAGAGAAGGTACTTATATGGATTTGATGTTAGGACCATTTTAATACCGGTTCCAAATTCACATCATCCTAGTTTCCCTCTAATTCAGTAAACTATAGGATGTTATCTATTTCCAGGTCACATTCGTAATGATAGTTGACTCCTATAAATTGCCTTTAAAAACATGCTATTTGTGTATATTTTTGTCATGTTTTTTCACTTGTTTTAGATTGTTTTTTGTATTGCTCCATATTCTAGACAAATTATAGTTCATAAGTTCTATGCAGGAATGTGTCACTCATCCTACCACTCAAGGTTTAGCAATGGTTCCTTTTATCAAAGCATCAGTACCAGACCAACTCTATAATACATAATTGTGTTGCACTCACATATGTGGTTCATCAATTAATTCTACAGAAACTTATTTCTTTTATACGAACAACACTTCCATGACTTAAAACTGAATCTATATTCCCTAATATTTAACATTTTCTCATACTCAAGCCCCGTGACTTTTTTAGTTCTCTAATGGCTTCCATAATAATGTAGAAGTTCTTGATACTTTGATTTTTTTAGATGGTTACTCTTGTATTTGTAATTTCAAATTAATTAAGAGATCTTTTATGGTTTTGCAGATTCTTACCTACCTGCAATTTTGGTCAAGAAATTATTCACAGCTTTTCTTGACACAAATATTCCCTTTTTTGTGTATAATTGTAGGTGATCGATACCATATGCTTCAGAAATTCTATAACCTGCATGCAGAGGATAGTAAAGAACTCTATTGTCAAGTAGTGATATCTTTGTATGATAAAGATAGGCGTAGTTGCCCCTTCATATCATACAATATTATCATAACAGCAACCAAATTGCAAAATGGTATGGATTATATTTATCCTATAGCTAACGTAAATCGTGTTATCATGTTTTGCATACGTGGAAACTCTCAATGTTTTTTCTTCACCTGAACATTGTGAAATTTCTTTATCTTGACCAATAAAATAAATGTAACTCAATGACCATGCTTTGAAATGTCCTGCGGCGCAGCAAGGCACGCCTATTGTTCAAACGCTGCAACAGGATCCAAGAACACACGGGAAAGGAGGGAAGGATGGGGGGGAGGGAGATCGCTTACCGGGTGAATGATCTCAGCGACCTTCGGCTGAAAAAGACGAGGTTGAGGAGGAGGAATACGGCGACGGCGGTCCGGCGAGGCGGAGGATGCAGTACACTTCAGAGCGGCGGAGGATGCAGCAAGGCAGGACGGAGACGGAGCTGGGGGCGGCGTCGGCGGGGCAACAAGCGGCGGGCGGCGGCCGTGGAACCCTAACGGGTGGAGCTTTGTGCGTTTCGGTCGCATGGTGTGTGTGGTCGACCGGTGCTGGTTGAACCCACGGGTTCAGGCCATTTTTGTTTTAATTTTTTTTTCGCCTAAAACCAAACCACACGAGCCCAGTTCAATTTTCTGCTCGACAATCCAGTCCATTCTTTAGGGCATCTAGAACCGCAACCCGCAAATTTCCTCACGCTCCATCCACGGACAGTTGGATATCAGTCCACGGACATGGGTGCAGGAGAACCGATCAACAATTTGAACCAATCTCAAAAAATTCTATCAAACCGGACGGATTTCATTCAAGTTTAGATATAGTTTACATAAAAATGTCGATATTTTGACCGTTTAATTAAAAAAACTAGAAAAAAAACATAAACCCTATACCGG
>NW_024115903.1:0-12902 GCF_003073215.2 Triticum urartu | reverse complement strand
CGCGGGGGGGGGGAGCCGGTGATAGCTGGCGTGAGTGGTTGGATGCAGGCGGTTAGGCCTGGGTAGGCCACGGCGGAGGAGAAATCATCGCGGGTGAGGAGTAAAAAGATGAACATGTGGGGGCGTGCTCCTAACCATTGGATATTTGATGGCAAAAAATAGTGATTGACACGAAGAATTTTTCAGGCACCTAACGTTAGGTGCCCCTTTAATTTATTTACAATCATTTGCCCGTAGCAACGCATGGGCATTTAACTAGTAAGATCTAATTTTAAAGATCTCAATGCGAGGAATCCAATGATGAAAACGTTTCAAAATTTCTACGCATGGTTTAAGAGTAAAACATTTTCAATAATCGGCTCTAGAAAAAAGGGAAAACTCTCTCGTTGCGACAAGTGATGCACTTTCGTCACTTGTCGCACCCTGGGAAGGTAAAAGTGACCTTTACAAAGAGTGCTTCTAATTAATGATTTCACAGTTCTTTCGTCTTGCTGCAGGTAAGACAAAGAGACTGCGGCTATGTTCCCCTTATTGCAAGAAAGGAAGTCCATTTTTTACCCTTAAATGTGGCCCCATGGACAAATAACCTCCAAAACTCTAATTTGGTATGATTTTGACCCCAAAATTCTGAAAAGCGGATAAATCTTCCCCTCGGGTGATTTTGTTGCTAATTTGTCAGATTTTAGGCGGTTTTGGAAGATGATAAGGGATGACATTTTTGGCATGGCACCCAGCGCTTTTCTTGGTTACACTGGACCAGACAAGTCGCTCGATTCCTTCACTAGTCGCTCCCTTCATTCTCCATTAGCAAGGTCGCCGCCGTGGTAGATGGCGTCGAGGACGACACCATAGCGGTCGTTGCTGTCGAAATCCTCAGCCCTTGCTCTCTTCCTCGTCCCTAGTCTGCCTTCTCATCCAAATCCCCATCCTCTCGGCTCTTCACCTTTGCCTTGGCAAAAAACTGAAACTCTAGTTCCCCAAATGCCTAATCGCCATGGCGCATAGCTCCAGGAAGAACGAACGCTTTGAATTGATGCACGTGCGTACCAATACTCGCCTTCACAGGCGACGTGGTGGCCGGGCCCAGCAGGACATGGCTCGTGATGCCGACGTCAATCATTTTTTTATATTCAAATGCATATAGCTCAAAAAAATACTTAAAATAAATAAATAAATAAACCACAAATTTTAAAAATGTTACTATAATATAAAAAAATATGTTAGCGCAATTTTCAAAAAACTTTTCATGCCAATGAACAATGTTGCCACATTTCAAAAAATGAATGCGATTTTTTTTCAAAATGTGTATACATTGTAAAAATAATGTTTGCATAATGTAAACAAATGTTTTGTACCATTAAGAACTGTATGTGACATTTTATGGAAATATTCCCTCGTTACAAAAAGTATGTTCGTGACACTAAAAAAACATTGTAAAGACATCACACATCTTAAAAAATTATTTCCCTTAATTAAAAAATGTGTGTGACATTTTTAATAAATAAGCACATGCTTCTAAAATATTTCCGTGAAATTGTTCAAAAATGTTTCTAAAATGCAATAACAACGTTCGTGTAGTTTCAAAATAATATTGCCATTAAAAAAAGTTAATTGTGTATTTGAAAAAAATTACTGTGTATTCAGAAATGTGTTAAAACATTTATGTTTCTATAATTACATCATGTATTTGAAAAATGTCCAATGTGTATCAAAAAGTGTTTCGAGTGTACTGTAAAAATGTAAATTTGGTACTGAGAAAAAAATACATGTATTAAAAAAAGATAACCAATAAAACCGACAAAGAAACAAAATGAGAATGAAAGAAAACAAATAAAACCAAAAAGAGAAACAAAGTGTAGCTACGAAAAATAGAAAAAAAAACAATGAAAAACTAACAAAACCAAACTAAAAGAAAAATGGTGAAAAAACAAAAAGAGAAAAGGAAAAAGAAAAATAAAAAGGAAAAAGGAAAAGGAAAAGGAAAAACAAACAAATGATTGTTTTCAAAAAGGAATCGGGACGGGCGACACATAGCTCTAGACGAGACACGCCCGTCCCGGTTCCTGCTGGGCATATGGAAGCGATGCTTATGGATTTGTACATAAGTGGATGGGTTTCAACAAAGCCTATAAGCCGAGTGGTTCTTCCATTGGCACACCGTTTTACGGTGGAAAAATTGTGCGAGTTGCTGTGTCGACCGAGTGGACTAAATGAAACAGTACCTGCAAAGGTTCTGAACACTTAGTTGGAACCTTCCATCGTTTTTGACCGCCTTTACGAAGGTTCGACGAATTTTCACTCTTTTTGTCTGTGTTTTTCTTTACCTATTTTTTGTTTTTCATATTTATTCCTTTTCTTTTTAAAAATAAATATCTACTTTTTAAATACACCTTGTATATTTTTCATATACATGTTGCACGTATTTTAAATACACCATGAACATATTTGAACATTTTTTGAATAGATGTTAAACATTTTATCAATACATCTGAAACATTTTCAGATACACATTAAACATCTTTTAAAATATATGTTGGTCATTATTTTTAAACACACCTCGATCATTCTTCGTATGCACGGGAACCTTTTTTTTTATATACGTTGATTATTTTCCATATAGTTGATATTTTTTTTTCAAATACATGTTTGAACATTTTTTGGAATACATGATACATGTTGAATAGACGTTAAATTTTTTTTGCATGGTCCTGGTAGAAACATTTGTTTAGAGTATGCGGATTCTTTTTTACATTGTATAAATATTTTCTTTAAATGTCATCAACATATTTTTGAAGATGTGTGAAAGTTTTAAAATGTAACAAAAATATAAATGGCATGAAACATTTAAAAAAATATGAGAACTGTTTTTTACATTGCATAATTTTATTCTTCTTAAATATCATGAATATTGTTGTTTGAAACATGTGAACATTTTTTGAATGTCACCAACATTGCTTTTATGGTCCAAGCAGTTTCTACAAATTGCGAAAATAAGAATTTTAGACTGGAGTTAATATTTTTAAAATACTCGAGAAAAGTTTTTAAAATTTAAGTAAATTAATTTTTGTAATATTTGTATTTTGAATATTTGAAAATATAAGGAAAATGGAGTAAGTAAAATATATAAAAGAACGAACAAACAAAGAAGTGAAGAAGAAAGAAATCGAACGAACACCCCTGAGGCCCTGATAAAAGAGAATAGATTGGGGCTAATGTCAATCCCACTTCTGCCATTAATCCACTGATCATGCCCGTTCAGAGTTGATAAACATGATCCATCGATCTCTGCCACACAATAACAATGTTCAGGTCGGACGACGTGACAAGGAGCAGGCGTAGCCATCCTGCTGTGTTGGCAGTTGGGCAACGAGTGGTGCCCGGTCGTCGCGAAGAAGGAGGCGCCCTCCTTCCCAAGGTCCTCCAAGACGCCCCCTGTGCCTGCACTACTACACAAGTTCCTTCTTTGTGGCCAACAAATGTCTCGTGGAGGTGGACCTCCGGGAGTGGCGCAACGCAGCGCGCCAGGCGTCACTCGCGAAGTCGGACTTCGCACCGGCCAGGTACTCACAGAGAAATGGGCCTTGGATCATTCTAGGAGCACGACAAACCTCCGCTGGCCGCCAACGCCGATTCAGCAATTCGCTCCACCAAGTGGGGCTGGCTGAGTCCGAACGCTTCTCCTGGCTCCAAGGCAAAGGTAGATGGTGCAAGGCAGAGTCCACGGCCAACCATCGCCGCGAGGCGGAGGCAGCCAAGCGGCTGTGCCGCAAGCATGTTGCGGCGGCCGCAGAGGGTTGCTTTGACGCCCGACGGGCCTTCCTCCACCAGAAAGACGACAACAATCACGACTGCAAGAACAGCGAGGATGGCGGCTCACGCGACTGCACGTAAATGAACGGAGGTCCCTGTGGCCAAGGCGACCATGCCTAAGAGGTCATCAGTACCTCGTTTAGTTTAGATTTAAATTAGTTTGAACTTGTTAAATTTTGTCCGTTTGATGGTAAATATATTAAATTTTTACAAATTTCATTTCTTTAGCATGAATTTTGTCGGTGTTTGTGTTTGAACGTTTGAACTGAGCCAAACATTTAATGCCCACGGTTGGATGGGTTGTGCTAGACTCATTGTCCGCGGTGTTTCCGTCAATTTGATGACTACCGTCGGAATTGTCCTAAAGGCCCATGCAAACGGACAAGAACTCAACTCTAGCACATGTTTTTATTAATCTATTCATAATCAATTATGACAATATATAAAACACAATAGGTAAGAAAAATTATATCCAGGTCAATGGATCATCCGGCGACGACTACAACCATTGGAACGAGTTGAAGGCATGTTGCCAGCATTACCCCTCCCTCACTAAGGCCGATCAACCTTATTGTAGTAGACAGTCGGTGAGTCATCGGGTTAAGACCCCACAGGACAAGCGCACCAAAGCAACGACCATCGCCGATGAAAAGCGTTTGTAGATCGGAAGGATCAAATATGTAAGCACTCAAACAAAGACGAACAAAGGCTAGATCCAAATAGACCCGCCGAAGACCAGCACCGAACGACTTCCGTGAGATACGATGAAGACACACCTCCACACACCGTTCGACGACACTAGATGCACCATCGGAATGGGGATTGAGCGTGGGATTCATTATTCCTACTAAGGGGCATTGCCACCGCCACATAGTTCTAACCAAGAGGCTGGACAAACAAGAATGAGAGTGGGGAGAGCCAACATTGGAAATGGATTTGATCAGTTGAGCTCCATTATGCAGTATTAATTAGTTGAAATGGCGCTTTCAGCTGCTAGAAATGGAGTAAACAACGTTATCTCCACTTATGATAATCTGTAACTATACATGTCAACTAGATAGCCGTTGACATTCTCCTATCTCGCAGTACAGAGCAGTACGTAGTACGTAGTACACACTGCGTGCAAGTACACAAGCGCAAGGAGTACTTGAAATTGAAATGGGTCGAGACGTATTGACATTATTTCAGAAGCCTATATACATATAGGTAGCGTGTGTGGTGTACTGCATATATACTCAAGCTAACGATCATAAGCCAGACATGGCGCCGAGGTCAGCAGCTCTAGCGGTCGTCGCTGTGGCGGCGACGCTCCTTGCCCTGTGTGGCTCGACGGAGGCCCACACGCAGCTCGGGGCGTACAACAAGACGTGCCCGCAGGCGGAGGACATCGTGTTCAAGGAGATGACCGCCGTCCTCGCCAAGTCGCCCGGCCTCGCCGGCTCCCTGCTCAGGCTCTTCTCCGTCGACTGCTTGCTCGGAGTAAGTAAACCTCACACTATAAACCCAGCTAGGCAAGTCAAGTTCACAATGGTGAACGAATTCACTGCGCGCAGGGGTGCGAGGGGTCGATTCTTCTCGACTCCACGGCCAACAACACGGCGGAGAAGGACTCGCCGCTCAACAAGGGTCTCCGCGGCTACGACGTCGTCGACTCCATCAAGGCTAAGCTCGAGGCCGCCTGCCCCGGCGTCGTCTCCTGCGCCGACGTCCTCGCCCTCGCCGCGCGCGACTCCGTGCGGATCGTACGTCGTCTCACCCACCTACTTCCTTCAGTATCGGTTGCATCATCGACCTTGCATTGCATTGATCTTAATCATCTGTATCTGCTAGACCAAGGGGCCGTACATCCCGATGCCGACGGGGCGGCAGGACGGGAACAGGTCGTCCGCCGCCGACGTCGCCCCCAACACCCCCAAGCCGGGCGCCAACATCACCGACCTCATCGCGCTCTTCGCCAGGTTCAACCTCACCGCCAAGGACCTCGCCGTGCTCTCCGGCGCGCACACCATCGGCAAGGCTCACTGCTCCGCCTTCTCCCCTCGCCTCTACAACTTCACCGCCAACAGCAGCGCCTCCGACCCCACGCTTGACGCCAACTACACGGCGACGCTCCGCGGGCAGTGCAAGGCCGGCGACCTCGCTACCCTGGTCGACCTCGACCCTGGCAGCGGCGCCACGTTCGACCTCGGGTACTACGGGGACGTCGCGGCGAGCAGGGGCCTCCTCTCCACCGACGCCGCGCTGCTCCTCGACGGGGACACCAGGGCCTATGTGATGCGCCAGGCCAATGCCACCGCGCCCGACGAGTTCTTCGCCGATTTCGCCGCGTCCTTCGTCAACATGAGCAAGATCGGCGTGCTGTCGCACCACAAGGGCGAGATAAGGAGGCAGTGCTCCGCCGTCAACCCGCCGTCGGCCTCCTCCTTGGCGCCTGCCGCCATGAGCGCGCACGCCGTGCTACTCGCGAGCTGTTTCGTCTCCATCGTTACTCTGGCGCTTGTGCTCTAGCCAGCAACTTGTGTGAAGTACTATTTGATTTGGGGTTGTTTTTGTCTCCGTTCATTCGCGGTGGTAAGTATATATGTTGCCAAGTAGTGCATTCTTGATGTTTTCGGACATTTTATTGGTGCAGAGACTGGATGTAATTGGTATTTTCGTGATATTAATATATTTCTTTTATCGAAAAAATGTTGCCAAGTAGCATTAAAAAAATTCACCGAATTTGGGAAAAAATTTAAAAAGTACATCAAATTTGAAATAATAGTTCACCGAATTTGAAAAAACTCATCGAATTTGATAAAATAGTTCACTGGATTTGAAAAAAAATCACCAAATTTAAGAAAAGTTCGCTGATTTTGAAAAAATGTTCATCAAATTAGAAAAAGATCATCGAGTTTGAAAACAAGTTCAAAACATTTGAAAAATACTCCGCGTGTTTAGGAAGAAAAAAGGAAAAACAAAGAAAAAGAACAAGAAATAAGAAAAAAGAAAAAAAATTAAAAAGGTGTGGGGCCTAAACAGTGAGCTTTGAAAAAAAACAATGAAAGTAATAATTAAAGAAAGAAAAACGCAATTTGTACAATTCAAGGAGGCTGGCGTAGTGGTTCCAACTGCTATCTTAGGGGGCTGGGATCCGAGTTCGACTCCCCCAAATAGGATTCGCCTGAATGCTAGCCACTGTACGTTTTGTTAACGACACACGAGCTGTCAGACTGACTCACAATTGGAATGACTCACAATAGGATTCGCCTGAATGCTAGCCACTGTACGTTCTATTTTAGTCATGATAAGAGCGGATGTTTTATTCCTCGATAATAGAATTGGAGTAAAAAGTAAAGCTTGCATTGGGAAGAAAAAAAATATAAGTGCTTCAAATTACTTTTTGTTATGAGGCATATGTAACTATATGTCACCATTGTACATACCCTAATACATCTTCAGCTACACACGGCGCGACCCACAAGCCGTGCTACCATCAGAACGACAAATATTAGCAAGATGATGACGCTTGACTTTCTGTGCAATAAATCCATGCAACTCCATAAGTTTCTTGATCTCTAACATAAGATGCCCATAGGCGGCGGTCCAATGAATCATCTGATAGAGTCGCAACGACACACGAGCTGTCAGACTGACTCACAATTGGAATAAATCCACGCAACTCCATAAGTTTCTTGATCTCTAACATAAGATGCCCATAGGCGGCGGTCCAATGAATCATCTGATAGAGTCGCAACGACACACGAGCTGTCAGACTGACTCACAATTGGAATAAATCCACGCAACTCCATAAGTTTCTTGATCTCTAACATAAGATGCCCATAGGCGGCGGTCCAATGAATCATCTGATAGAGTCGCAACGACACACGAGCTGTCAGACTGACTCACAATTGGAATAAATCCACGCAACTCCATAAGTTTCTTGATCTCTAACATAAGATGCCCATAGGCGGCGGTCCAATGAATCATCTGATAGAGTCGCAACGACACACGAGCTGTCAGACTGACTCACAATTGGAATAAATCCACGCAACTCCATAAGTTTCTTGATCTCTAACATAAGATGCCCATAGGCGGCGGTCCAATGAATCATCTGATAGAGTCGCAACGACACACGAGCTGTCAGACTGACTCACAATTGGAATAAATCCACGCAACTCCATAAGTTTCTTGATCTCTAACATAAGATGCCCATAGGCGGCGGTCCAATGAATCATCTGATAGAGTCGCAACGACACACGAGCTGTCAGACTGACTCACAATTGGAATAAATCCACGCAACTCCATAAGTTTCTTGATCTCTAACATAAGATGCCCATAGGCGGCGGTCCAATGAATCATCTGATAGAGTCGCAACGACACACGAGCTGTCAGACTGACTCACAATTGGAATAAATCCACGCAACTCCATAAGTTTCTTGATCTCTAACATAAGATGCCCATAGGCGGCGGTCCAATGAATCATCTGATAGAGTCGCAACGACACACGAGCTGTCAGACTGACTCACAATTGGAATAAATCCACGCAACTCCATAAGTTTCTTGATCTCTAACATAAGATGCCCATAGGCGGCGGTCCAATGAATCATCTGATAGAGTCGCAACGACACACGAGCTGTCAGACTGACTCACAATTGGAATAAATCCACGCAACTCCATAAGTTTCTTGATCTCTAACATAAGATGTCCATAGGCGGAGCGATCCAATAAATCATCTGATAAAGTCGCAACGACACACGAGCTGTCAGACTGACTCACAATTGGAATAAATCCATGCAAGTCCAATGAATTATCTAATAAAGCCGCAACGACACACGAACTGTCAGACTGACTCACAATTGGAATAAATCCATGCAACTCCATAAGCTTCTTGATCTCTAACATAAGATGCCCATAGGCGGCGGTCCAATGAATCATCTGATAGAGTCGCAACGACCCACGAGCTGTCAGACTGACTCACAATTGGAATAAATCCATGCAACTCCATAAGCTTCTTGATCTCTAACATAAGATGCCCATAGGCGGCGGTCCAATGAATCATCTGATAGAGTCGCAACGACCCACGAGCTGTCAGACTGACTCACAATTGGAATAAATCCATGCAACTCCATAAGCTTCTTGATCTCTAACATAAGATGCCCATAGGCGGCGGTCCAATGAATCATCTGATAGAGTCGCAACGACCCACGAGCTGTCAGACTGACTCACAATTGGAATAAATCCATGCAACTCCATAAGCTTCTTGATCTCTAACATAAGATGTCCATAGGCGGAGCGATCCAATAAATCATCTGATAAAGTCGCAATGACACACGAGCTGTCAGACTGACTCACAATTGAAATAAATCCATGCAAGTCCAATGAATTATCTAATAAAGCCGCAACGACACACGAACTGTCAGACTGACTCACAATTGGAATAAATCCACGCAACTCCATAAGTTTCTTGATCTCTAACATAAGATGCCCATAGGCGGCGGTCCAATGAATCATCTGATAGAGTCGCAACGACACACGAGCTGTCAGACTGACTCACAATTGGAATGACTGTTGCATACTCATTGATAGTCCTCCTAGCACCGCACTAACTTCTGACTCTAGGGCATCATTGCAATGAAATAGGTAATGTCCGGTCCTTTTCCTTTTTTCCTTTTCTTTTTTGCTTTTGGTTTTTATCTTTTTTCTTCATTGGTTTTCATTGTTTATTTTACAGTTTTACAGGTTTTTTCTTTCTTTCTTTCTTCATTTTTGTTTTTACTGATTCTTTTTGCTTTTCTTTCTTCATTTTCCTCTGTTTTTTTTGTTTATTTGTGCTCCTTTTTTGGTTTTTATTGGTTTTCTTCTTTTTCTTTGTACGTATACACTAGGAACATTTTTTGTATATACGTTTAACATTTTTCAAATACAGGTTTAGCATTTTTGGCAACTTATATTTTGTATGTCTTCTTTTTTCATACACGTTGTACAATTTTTAATACACTAGGAACATTTTTATATACAATTTAGCATTTTGAAAGTACATGATTAAATTTTTTAAACATATATTTTTATGTCTATTTTCTTCATAAACATTGTAAATTTTCTGTATACATCAGAAGTATTCTATATACATACATGTTTACCATTTGATAGGTACATGATTAAAATTTTATAAAACACATATTTTTTATGTCTACCTTTTCCATACACATTGTACATTTTTTTGTATAGATCAGAATTTTCTTATGTACACATTTAACAATGCACAAATACATGATTAATATTTTTGAAAATCTTTTTATGTCTACCTTTTTACATATTGTAATTTTTCGTATACATCGGGAAATAAAATTCTATACATATTTAACATTTTTAATGCATGATTAACATTTTTCAATTTGTTTGAAAACTTGTGTTTTTATTTTCAACTTTTTCCATACACATTGTACATTTTTTGTATACATCAGAAACATTTGTTTTCTACAAATATTTAACATTTTTTAATGCATGGTTTTTCAAATACTGTATATAAAATGATTTTTATAGTGGACATATTCATAATATTTTGAAAATCAAGTAAAAGTAAAAAAAATAAAACAAAAAACGAATACAAAAATGTGAAAAGAGGAAGAAAAAAGCGATGAATGCCTGTTTCTGTGCTGGGCAGGGCCAATTGGGCGGTTGCCTGAAGCGGGACGCCCTACTGCCTCGCTTCAAGCGAGAGATAGGCGCGCCCTTGCAGGGGAGCTCCTTTTTGCTGCATTCCAGTTTGCTAAAAAAATGCCGCATTCCAGAAGGTTCCCTGAACGAGTTCTGTAGGCTGTAGCATGTCTTATATCTATCAAAATGGGCCGGCTCAACGCAGTTTGATCGATCTGTATCCTGCGCGATACAGCGGCAATCTGCTGCAAAATGCGGCAGATAGGGTTTAATATTAAGGCAGTCCAGCACTGCAATCTCGACTTGGACATCTAGCCAACAATTTTCCCCAAAAGCAAGTCTGGCCAATCATTGATTCCCAGCAATAGAGGTCAAGAGAAAACGACAATGCTTATAGAACAGCCATAAACTGCAGAAAAAAGAGCATGCATTGACTGACCATGAAGAGTTGATGGAGTAGCAACCAAGGTACCACGTTCGTCCTTACGTATTATACGTACAACGCAAACGCCCTTCTCCAATAGAAAATGGAAGCATTATTGTGTAATCATTGAGGAGACTAGACTTCACTTGCGCCGTCGCCATAATGTCAAAAACGCTCTTATATTATGGGTCGGAGGGAGTATCTTCTTGCCCCACCTGGCTCTCGCTCGCTTAGTTTTAATCTGACCTGATCACGGCCAAGGCCTCGTGCGTCATTCATCCACGTTAGGTTAGGTGGCGTCCAACGTCATGTGCTTGGATCAGCTGCCTTAATTTGATATGCAATTCTCTGTCAGTTTGTCGCCTCGTTGATTCATTTTGAATTCTCTGCTCAGCATTTTTGTTGTTGTTGCACTCTCTAACCTTGCCTGCCCAAGTGCCCGTCACCATCGGGTCCTCGGGTCGCTCCACCTCCGATATATATCTCACCGTCGATCACCACCCCTCAACTCTGTCTCTCACTCGCATTTGGCCTCACCGCGCCATGGAGGGAGGGAAGAGCCAGCTGCACTCGCCTCTTCTTCTTCTTCTTCCCCAGAGGGTGCAGGAGATGTTCCTCGCCCACACGGCGGGCTTGCTCCATGATTCGCCGAGTAAGTCTTGACAAATTTCAGGTCCTGTTAATAAGGGTCTGCTTGGTTTTCTTTTTGTATTCCGACATGGAGCAGAAACCGCACAAGAATGTGCATACAAACATGGCAGCATTTGTAGCCCATGACCTGTAAATTTAGTTAGTTAGCCTCGATGGTTTTGTCCTTTTGTATAACTAACTAACTGAAGTAATAGTCACAAAGTTCAAGATTAATTTTCAGTGACCAAGAAATAGTTTTATAAATTTACTTATGGTTTCAAACATGGTCATGAAGAAAATTTAGCAAACTGGGCCGATGACAGTCAGATCATGTGCAATGATCAGCTTTCCGTTTTCATCCTAGCATCCTTTCTGCAAAAATATAATATCACTCTGACTAACAAACACTCCTATGCATACAACTGTCTAAAAGAAACCAAGGGCTTGCTGTCAAAAAAAAAAAACAAGGGCTAGTATATCTTTTCTAGACTTTTTCCCTTCAAGTATTAGTCATTCAATCTTTAAGAAATAAGGAATATGTCAATACGGGGAACACTAGGAGAATGTATGTATGTTTTTTCTTTCTCAAATGTGTCATTCAATTAAGAAGAGGAAAGAGCGTAAAATAACCCCCTCAAAAACACATCAATTACTATGCTTCCATATGCACCAAGCTACCAACACAATCAAAGTAGAAGACGTGTTCCCCCCCCTTTTGTCTCCAAAACCCCCCATCCGATACAGCCAACGATAGGTGCTGGGGCGGAAACAGCACAAGCACGCCCAAAAGAAAGAAAGAGAAAAAGAAAAGAAACAAATGCCGATAACGGTGGATCGACAAAAATGACGAAGCCTCGCGACCGCTGCGTCCACCGGAGATCGCCCACCAAGCTCCGAGACTCCGAAGCGCCGGTACCAATCAACACCTCCAAGAAGGGACACGACGATGGTGACGCTGCTGCTAAGGGTTTCCCCCGGTACACGGCGAGGAGAGAGGAAGGGTAGCCCCGATGCCCTCTAGGAAGGTCCGAGGGCACCCTTAGGCGCCACCGCGTCAGTGTCGGCCAAGCCAACAGAGATTTCTCCCGATCCCATCCTCCACCTCAGGCACTCCGGAGCTCGCCACCAAACCGACCACCACCCTGCGCCAGCACGGACACGAAGCTTCCCACGCTGTCACACCACGACACCGCGAAGATGGTCTGCACAACGAAGAAGAGGAGCCGGGACTAGGGCAGCAGCACCGTCACCATGGCGGTAGCCGACCAGGCGCCAAAGCAGGAGCCTACCGGGCCCGTGGCCCCACAGGCCCGGCTGGGCCCTCAGAGGCCCGGACAGCTCCCGCCTCCACGCAGCAGCTGGCACGCCGTCGACGCCGCTGGCCCAGTCCAAGCCGCTC
>NW_024115902.1:0-10291 GCF_003073215.2 Triticum urartu | reverse complement strand
CGCCACGACTGTGTGGCCGGTCTCGGCTGAACCGTCCTCGGCTTCTTCGTGTTCCTCGGCCGGCTGAAAATAAACAAGCAATGTATGACTACTAAATTTTCCCAGAATAAAAGTCCCTAATTTCCCTCACACTAATAACTATTCGGTGGTGCATAATTAATCTAGATTCGTGCAAGCGAAATGCTTCTATATATATGGTTCTCTAAATACTATTGCAGCAGACCTGTTCCTGTCGGTCTGCCTGCGATTCTTCTTCCTCCTTCTCGTTGATCGCCTGAGCAGAGTTACTGACACCGGCGGTTGTTGTGTGCGCTGGTGATGGAGCAGACATGCCAAAACTGAGGCGAGGGACAGGAGAGTTGGGGTGGACGTCGAGAACTGAGCACTTCTCCACTGCATCAGGGGCGACATCGTTGGCTTCGCGTTGGTTCTCCGGCTGAAAAAACGCACAAGGAACTCATTTTAGGCAGCATCAAAAAGTGCAATAGATTAATAGTGTATCCACATACGGCCGTAGAAGTATGTAGTGCCTACCTCTGCCTTGGTGGAATCCGACGCCTGGCCTTCATGGGACTACATACAAGAGATTGATAAGTTAAATGGAAGGAAGAGTGAGGAAAATTCAGAAACTTGAGCACGAGTGCAAAAACATGTGTGGCATGGTATGGTGAATTGGTGATCATCCCATGGAGCACCTGATCTTGCTTCTTCTGCTCCAGATCCGGCTTTTGTTTGATGCGGTTGTCATCGTCGTCGTCGAACTGCAATGAAAAGGACCGATTATGCATGAGGCTTTTAAAAGGGGAGCTAGCTAGCTAGGTAGCTAGAGAGTAAACCAAGTAGTACCTCTTGTTGTGTCTCTTGGGAGCTCGATTCTTTGTTGTCCTCCCGAGCAGACGTACCAACACTAGTAGCATGATGCAGAAGAGGGGAGGCTGGTTCTTTTATCATCTGTATGTATATAAATAAGAAGCCAAAACTAGTAGCTCTGAGCCTGTGAGTGAATTGGTAAAAAAAAAATCACACTAAAGCTCGAACCAGATAGACACAGAAGCATGTAGTAATACCCGAGGGTCACCACTCATGTCGAGATCAAGCGTGGGATGGTTGGGATGATTGTCGATTGCTTGCCTCACAGCTGCCTCCATCTTCTCCACATCAGAAGCACGGGCACCATGGCAGTCGATATTAGCGAAGACCCACCGGAGGGAAGGGAGGTTCACCAGGGTACTAATAAAGTCAAAATCAATGACGGCATCCCTCATGTACCACATTGTGCCGAAGCCAAACGTAATGCATTCAAGGCTCCGCATGCTTCCCGGCAGAAACCAGAAAGGTGCATGTATCCCGCAGTACCTCAACTTTGGGAACGCGCCATCAGGGAACTCAATGTATGAGTCTATCCACAAATTTCCCATGTCACAAAGCTTTGGCAAGCCCCCCAGGTTGACCACATCCGGCTCCTCAAAATGATACAGATCCATTTTTAGTTTGGAGAGGTTCGGCAGCAGCGAGGAATTAATCCATGCCGGGAGCCTACTGAAAGTGCTCGACATTGACAGATCACGGAGTTCCCGAGGGGGCTTGTAGCCTGCCCAGTAGGTATCTGTCTCCATTTCGGACCACTCATCGAGGTCCTCAAGATGTAGGATTTGGATTTTCTCAAGTTTGCATACAGAACCCACCAAAGTTTTCATCGAGCGCTCATCCAAATGTCCCCTTAAATCACATCCTAGCACCCTCAGCTCTGTCAGCTTACCGAGTCCTTCAACGAAGGTAGAAAATTCGCCACTAATTTTCAAAGATAGCTCTTCCAGGGATGTCAGGTTCCCTATCCAATTCGGCGCTTCAATACAAATATGTTCAAAACCATCAGTGCACAAGCGCATGCTGCCAACACGCAGGCACTTAAGTTTCCTCAGCAAACTAGTACTCTGCGGCAATCCTTTTATCTTGCAGTTCCTCAAGTCTAGTGTCTGCAGAAACTTTAGATCTCCTATATCTTTTGGGAGCTCACTAATATTTGTGTTCTCTAGACTTAAGTATCTCAACAGATGTGACTTTCCAAGATGCTCAAGATGACAGTTTTCCAGAAATTTGCAGTTTTTCATATCTAGAACACGTAACACTTGAAAGCATGAAAGTGGTGGCATCATACTTATATGACACATGCTCGCATAACATGATCTCAATTTTGGCATGCTCTTGTTAACCAAATGGTTGTGCTGCTCTCCATCTCTTGTTTGGACAGCTAACCTACGAGCTTTGCTTTGTGAAGATGAATATTTCTCATTACTATCCAGTATGGTGACAAAATTTTGTTCCTTTGATAACAAACAAATTATATCAAGAACCATATCATGAACACGACAAGCATATATGGCATTATCTTCTATGTGCTCGACAGGCAGGAGCATGCTTCTATTTACGAGATCATTAAAGTATCTCTCTCCAATCTCAAATAACCCTATCCCTGGCTCCTCATGGACAAAGCCTTCGGCCACCCACATCCATATCAATGTGTCTTTCATGATCAAAGCGTCTTCTGGAAATATGCTCAGATGCAACAGACAAGGCCTTAGATGATAAGGTAGATCATCATAGCTAAACATTAATATCCTTCTCATGTCATCAATATCTTTATTATCTCCATTTCCAAAACCAATAGAGCTGTATAGCGTAGACCAATTCTCCATTGGTTTATCACGCAACAAACTAGCTATTGCAATGATAGCAAGCGGCACACCAGCGCATTTCTGTAGAAATTTTTTAGATACGTCAGAAGGTTGATCATAAGGGCATTTTCCTTTACCATCAGATAATATTGTATAGAATAGTTCTTCAGACAAACTGTGAGAAAGTGGTTCTAGCTTGTAGACATCACCGGTCTTTGTGGCAACTTGATGAAGACGAGTAGTTGTGATGACTCGACTTCCAAGATTGTTATCCAACAATGCAAATTTGATTATTCCCCATGCCGTTGTATCCCATATGTCATCGATGACGATGAAGTACCTATCCCCATGACAGAGCAAGAGCCATGCATTAGTTAGTATAGAACGCCTATATATATGTAGAATATCATTGGAAAGAATAAGGTGCATGCCAATCACTTGGATAAGGATTACACATGTATATTTCATCATTCAATCTACAATATTAAAGTGCAATAAAGAAGGAATGAAAGCCACTCGACAAATTCATGCGTGAGCTTGAAAGATTTCATTTATATCAACTACAGTTCTCATTAATACCACTCCCAAACTAAATATAGTTCTGCATTGGAAGTTTGCATATTAGATTTATTTCTGAATTCCACAGAATGTTACCTGTTCAGAACCCAAATGGTAGCAAAAAGCATGAAGACGTGATAGAATCTACATTCTTTTCAAAAAAATACATCAGGATTGAATAGGCTGTCCAAATTAAAATTTAAAAGATCTCACAGGAAATTAACCATAGGTTTCAAACTTGTTGCTTCATTAGGTTCAATGTTCTTATGAAGAAATGCACAACATGGCTGAGAAAAGTCAAAGTATATATAGTAGACTCTACGAATTAATGGCTGTAGATATGCATTTGCGAGTTCCATGTCGATGGCGTTCATCATAACATGTAGATGTAGCGCCGCATTGCATCAATACAACTAGCGCCTTACTTCCTAGTTACATATTTTCTGTTTACCAGATTATACATCAGCCGGGATAGTTGTGTCTTGTTTTAACTATATATAAACTTAATTGTGGTGGGTGATCCGAACCTCTTATCTTGAAGTAGATCTCGGAGCTTGTTGATGAGTTGTCTTTCATCCAATATGGCTATATCACCCATAGACTTGCTTGGTTCCAGTTCCAGGAGGATGTCCTTGAGAACTTTGTTCACTTGAGGGTTTCGACCCACCGGAACAAAAGCCTTGCAACTAAATTTTGTTTGAAGACTATCATACACTGCCTTGGCAAGAGTTGTCTTGCCGAGTCCTCCGGCTCCAGAAATAGATACTATCTTAAGCTGCTGATTTGACACATCCCCATCACTATGTGTCAGTCTCTTGATTAGCTCGTCCCGAGCGTCTTCAATGCCAACGAGGTCTTTCTGATTCTTGTACAAAGCCGCTAGACAAGGATAAATGGTGTTGTTTATGCCCGTGTCCTTGACTTTACTGTATCTGTCATGCCAGTCAGCCAGGTCTTTGGCATGGGTCTTGATGTCCTTGATGGCATTGGCGATCTGATGGCGAGCCTTGCCTTTGGTGAACAAGCTGGTCATTTTCTCCACTAGCAATTTGAGCTTGTGAGAGTTGGCTGCTGGATCGAACCCCTCAACGTACACCAGGAAGTTGTCAACGACATCCTCCATGTCGTATGACAGGCCTGTGAGTTCATCTGCCCAGATCTTCACCTGCTGGTCGAGCTGGTCCCTTGGCACCTTTGCCACCATTGTAAGGGCAGCGTGTACGCCCTTCATCTCTAGCTCAAGGGACTCGACGTCTTCCTTGACGCCCTTCTGTAGCTTGTACTCCGCCAAAAGCAGCTCACCCAGCTTGGCGAGTAGGCTTCCCATGACACTGGTCACCACGTCCATGGCAGAGTTGATGTTCGCTCTCAATTAATGTGTGGATCTTTTAGGAAGAAAACCTGTAACACCGATTGGAAGTTAGAATACAGGAATCTGTTGTAGGAAAACCAAAGGAAACTATTCTCCATCGCCGGTTCCACAGATGAAAACCTGTAACGCCGGTGGGAAGCAAATCGGTGGTTTGATGGTACTCTACTCCCTCTGTAGTGATCTAGAAGATCTTATATTTGTTTATAGAGAGAGTACTTACTTAGTACAAGAAGCATAGCTGAGTAAGGCACCCTTGCCGTCAGATCCAACACCAAGGAGCTCCCAGGAAAGATCACCAAGAAGCTAGCACGTCGGCAAGCGACCGCCTCCAAATGTCGCCCTTGCCGTGCTTGCTGAGACGAGACGAGACACGAGCGCCATGGTTGGTGGAGCAAGAGCAACTTGCTGAGATTGAGGTGCCCCCAAGAAGCTAGCAGAGCCGAGGAGCCAGCAAAGGCTTTCCCAGATCTGATGAATGATGAGGTAACACAATGTGGGACGGGTCCTGACGGTGCATGCATTATTGCTAGGAAGCTGCCCGGAGGCACGTCCAAGGAGGCTGCCAACTAGGTCCCGCTCCCGCAGGCAACTAATTCCTGCCGAGAATGCGAGGTACGTACTTCGTCTTCTCAGCCACATCTTTTTCCCTTGATATTTTTTCGTATACATTAGATCGTTAGTTCCATCACACTATAAACGCGCGTACTGTCTCTCATTAAACCCCATTAACGCGCTCGAGAAGGACAGCCAACCAACTATGCCATGTGGCATATGTTGGTTGGCCATGGTGAGAAAGTTTTTTGATTATTTTAGAGTATTTTTAGAAGATGAAAGTGAGATTTTTTTCTTTTTTAGAAAAGTTTTACTAGGTTTTTTTCTTTTTGAGATGAATGCGACGTTCACGTGATGCGAGAAAATTTTTATTTATTTATTTTGAGATGAAGGTGAGTTTTTATTTCTTTATTATTAAGATGAAGAATCGTGCACACAATTTTTTCTCAAGCGGCCCGTAATGAAGGGTTTCAACCACTAGTACATTATTAATCGGCTTATGTTAGCAAACACGCCAGCGGCGAGCATGAAACCAGGTTGTCTGTGAAGTGCTTCTCATGGGAATCAGGAAAAGAAATTCTTATATGGCCCGTGTAGTATGCTCTTGATGGTTGGACCCTCTCCAACAGCTGACATGTGGCGAGCTATCTCCTAATTCCCATAACAAATTGCGATTATTGACATTAGTCTATCAAATTTTTGATATTTTAGACCACCTACGCAAGTGAAACGACAAAAAAAGATCATCTTCAGATGAAATTGACAAAACTACCTTGGCAGCAGTCCCGACAAGCCCGTGGCGGCACATTGGGTTGCTTGGTACGAGCAACCAGAGTTTGTGCCACCGGTGGGACGTGCTCACTCGGTCGCTCCTCTCTTGTTGCCTACACCACTGACACGGGCATCGGCCACAACAACTACAACAGGGGTACAGAAGGTACTCGTGCGCATGGCGATGCAGCTAAGCTCACTGCTCTGAGCAATTTCTGCCATGCTTGAAGTGTGGAGAGCCTTGGGGGCATGAACATGTGTATCCCCCAACCGTTAAGTTGCATATCATTGATGAATTATTGAGCCTGTTCAGTATGGACATGTATTCATAGCAGAGCGCAAGGGACAGAGTCGGCAGGAACAAGAGCTGGCCGATTAGGTGTGGTATTTTTCTCTGCATGCAGTTTCTGGCACTGAAAAGCTCTGAGTTGTTTGCAAACTCCATGGTTGGCTGCAGGGGCATGAGGTTTATATATCAGTCGATTTCTGGGAGCACCGCTTCTTTCGTATCTCAACAATTCAGCACCCAATTGCAAGGAATTCAAGACATGAGTAAACCAGTCAAGGTGTCAGTGGCTAATGGGTCTCAGCTGATCTGCAGTAAAGAAATTCTGGGCTGCTCTTGGTACACTCACTCTCAGGGCACATTTTCTTCACCAATTTCAGAATTCTTCCTTTGGACAAGTATGACATAATTTTGGGCATGGACTAGTTGGAATACCACAGCCCATGCTTATTGGTTGACCAAAACGCAATATGCAGATTCAAGCACAAGGTTTCACGGTCGTTCTCCAAGGTGTCGCTGCATAGAATGAACAGTGCTCTGTCATGAACAGTTTGCAGCTTGCCAGTATTGAGAGGAGTTCAGCGATTGCATTTACAGTACAACTATGCTACACCGACGATGCAGATGCAGCTCCGAAGATTCTATGTACTGAATTGCCTCCTGAGATTGTTCAAGTTCTGCTCGAGTTTGAGGATATTTTTACTGAGCCTACAGGGTTGCCACCTCAGCGCTCGTGTGATCACAAGATACCCATGCCTTCAAATGCAAACGTTGCAACCTATATGAAACTATGATGCCATAATACGTGCTTTATTGGATGCAGAAGAGGAGGCCAGAGAGAAGCGCGAGCCTCAAGAGGAGGAACGGCGGCAGGCAGAACAGGCGGAGAGAGCAAAAGAACATGTGAAAAGAGCGAAGCAACAGATTCCTCGGAAAAGCTGCAGGCTGAAACGAATGCTAGACTGGCTCGAGGAAAAGCTTGAGGTTAGAACGTTCTCTTAATATAGCCACCAATCAATATATATCGATGGACAATGCTAACATGACTCTCCTCTTATATCTCTTTATGCAAAGTCATGCGGCTGGAAATGGTGCTGCTCCACAAGTGTAGAGAACGTGTCCACGGAGGTGCTCTATGAACTTGGATGTGATGTGCAACGCGGCTACAAACTTTGAACTTGCATGTGATGTGTTATATGAATTTGTATGAACTTGTACGCACAGTTTTGGGTACCGCCCGAGAAAAACGGTTACCGGGCGGATACCGAGTTTCTCGCTGCCCCACGAGAAAGATCGATCCCGAGCAAAAAATTCCGATTTTTTTGAATTTTTACGTACAACGTAGTCTGAAATAAGGGAGCATCTCTGTAGTATGACAAAACTTAGCTGCGGCGCGATGGTAACCATGTAGTTAACTCACCCAGACGACGCAGGTTCGATTCCCCTACTCTACACAACATTTTTTTGTCTATTTTTCAAAAAAATTACGTGATAAAAGAAGTAGCGGGCAAGACTCGAACTCCTGACCTCTTTACCTAGAGCGGGTAGATGTTCCGCTGAGATACTACCACTTCGTTGTGCAATATCAGTTTAAGTTCTATCTACCTCTAGTATAAAAAATTTTGAATTCAAAGTTCAAAAATAAATTTCGTCCGAAATATATTCGGTATTTCTCGGTAACCGAGAATCTCGCCCCCCCACGAGAAAATTCGTCCATTCGGAATCCAAAACCTTGCTTGTACGTGATGTGCTCAAGGAATTTGTATGAGCAACATGCATATATGCTTCTTGATATGAGATGTGTTGTTCTATTCTGCTATGAAGTTATATACCTCTTACATATGTATTTATTTTCAATTGCAGAGCTTAATGAAGAAATAAATTGTCAACAACATCTGTGGGACATATTTCCGATAGCACCACTCGGAAAAAGCTGCCATTGCCAAGAGGAGGCACTCGGCAGAGAGGCCACCTAACTGCTACTGTATACATTTCCGAGGGCCCAACTCGGAAAAGAAAATCTTGCCGAGAGGCAGCCCTCGGCAGAGGTGACACCTGACTGATACTACCAACTACATGTCTTTGCCGATAGCAAAAGTACCCGGCAAAAACTGCCACATGGCATTACCTATAAGTATCTAAGCTGTAGCGAGATCATTCTAAGGCCTCTCGGCAGACATTCTGTTGAGGAATCAAAAATGTATGCCGAGAACCCGATTGGGAGCTCTCGGCAAACTTACCCACGACGTCACGGAGCCGTCAACTGCAAACGGACATGCCACGTGTCACCTTATTGCGGTGAACCTACTCTTTAGTTCTCGGCGTATTGCACCATTACCGGGTCTTTCTTGATCGCTGAGTACCTTTTAGGGGTGTCTTGGCATTGGTATGTTTTTGCCGTGTGCTACACTTTGCCGAGCATGGTACTCGGCTGCCAAGATCCCACGGTTTAGCTCTCGGTGTGGATTTTTTTTTCCAGTAGTGAGTCTTCTTCCAAATGAAGCTCGGTACTAGAAGAAAATTGTGAATTCAGTAGACAGATGAAGGCCATTTTTGTTTTCCCAAATGGGCATAGCCGAATTCGCAATACTTGGCATAAGCAAAGCAGAAACAACAAAGTCCGTTCCTCAAACAAACAAACAAATCTTAATTAACATGTGGAAATGGAAAGGATATTCAAACCCGCCAGGAAAACCCGCTGTCGATGCCTGATCTTGATCAAACATAGACTACGGGGCAAAAAACCTGGTGCGTCATACTATCCTATTACAAGCCAAACAATAGCAACAAACAGTTTAAGAAGTTCCGACAAAAGTAGTGCAGTTCAACCCGACCACTAACCAGCAACACAATTATTCAGAAGTCCTGAGCCATCTTCAGAAGCACGGCACCACACTAGTGAGAAGAACTGCTGCCGGACTTGAGGCAACTAAAGCACGCCCAACGCCTCCATCTCGGTCCAGCGGGCTCAGAAGGAGCAGGCGTAGCAGCGGCGGCCTCACTGCTTTCTGCAAGACTAGCAACGTCGACTGTGTTCTGCAGGGTCTTTGGTGGAGTCGTCTCTGCTGACCCGTCCTCGGCTTCTTCGTGTTCCTCGGCCGGATGAAAATAAACGAGGCAACTTGTGTTATTGGTGTGACTACTAATTTTCCCAGAAAAAAAATCCCCTAATATCCCTCACACTAATAACTATTCGATGGTGCATAATCTAGATTCGTGCAGGCGAAATGCTTCAATGGTTCTCTAAATATTATTGCAGCAGACCTGTTCCTGTCGGTCTGCCTGCGATTCTTCTTCCTCCTCCTTCTCGTTGATCGCCTGAGCAGAGGAACTGACACCGGCGGTTGTTGTCCGCGCTGGTGATGGAGCAGACACATGCCAAAACTGAGGCGAGGGACAGGACCGCTGGGGTGGACGTCGAGGACTGAGCACTTTTCTGCTGCATCAACGTCGACGTTGTTGGCTTCTCGTTGGTCGTCCGGCTGAAAAAACGCACAAGGTACTCATTTTAGGCAGCGTACGTCAAAAAGTGTAATAGATGCACCTTGTACACGTAGTAGCTACCTTTTGGTCTGCCTTGGAGGAATCCGACGCCTGGCCTTCATGAGACTACATACAAGAGATTGATAACATAAATGGAAGATCGAGGAAAATTCAGAAACTTGAGGATGAGTGCAAGACATGCGCGGCATGCATGGCATGGTGATCATCCGATGGAGCACCTGATCTTGCTTCTTCTGCTCCGGATCCGGCTTTTGTTTGACGCGGTTGTCATCGTCGTCGTTGAACTGGAACGAGAAGGACCGACTATGCATGAGGCTTAAAAGGGAAGCTAGCTAGCAAGTAGTACCTCCTGTTCTGTCTCTTGGGAGCTCGATTCTTGGTTGTCGTCCTGAGCAGACGGACCAACACCCGTATTATGATCCAGAAGAGGGGAGGCTGGTTCTTTTATCTATAAAAATAAAAATATAAAAGCCAAAGCTGGTACACTCACTACCGGAATCGCACCCTATGCCGACGGCCAGGGCCGTCGGCATATCCCTGAATGGCCGGCCGGGCCGGGCCTTGCCCACCGGC
>NW_024115901.1:0-5506 GCF_003073215.2 Triticum urartu | reverse complement strand
TCCCCGTGACTCACAATTTACTTCCAAACCAGATGCAGGGACCGATGATACCGTTCCAGATGATGCGCTTGAGCTCAAGTGGGAGCTCGACGAAGACTCTCACCGTTACTATGTGTCTTTCCCAGATGATCAGTAGTGGTGCCCAGTTAGGGCGATCGGGGACCATGTCACATGTTGGGGTTGATCTTTTATTTTGGTACCGTAGTCGGACCATGAGTGTATTGGATGATTGTAATGTTATTCATGTATTTGGGTGACGTGACGAGTGTAAGCCAACTATGTATCCTTTCCCTTTTTATATATTTACATGGGTTGTTGTGAAGATTACCTTACTTGCGACATTGCTTTCAATGCGGTTATGCCTCTAAGTCGTGCTTTGACACGTAGGAGTTATAGCCGCATCGAGGGCGTTACAGCTCTCTTGTCCCGTTGACCGTGCCACGGTGGTCTACTGCGACAACGTCTCGGCGGTCTACCTCTCCGCTAACCCGGTGCATCATCGACGGACCAAGCATATTGAGTTGGATATTCATTTTGTTCAGGAACAGGTGACCCTTGACCATATTCGTGTTTTACACGTCCCTACTTCCCAATAATTTGCTGATATCATGACCAAGGGCTTGCCTACGGCGTCATTTGAGGAGTTCCGATCCAGTCTTTGCGTCAGCCGCGGTGTCGCTTCAACTGCGAGGGGTGTTAAGTATGTTATTTGTGCATGTATATTGACTAGGTCCACCTCTCTAATTTATTGTATAGATTGAAGTAGAGGCTCCATCTTATACATCATATATACGTGCCTATGCACGAGAGCAATACATCGTGCAATCATAATCTCATACAGTCTGGGCGAGGGCAAAAAAGAGGGCTCGCGCTGTTGGTGCATGCGGGGCCGTTCCCTTACGTCAGTGCCGACACCGTCTACTCGTGCATGGATTACGGCAGCAAGTATGAGCCGTCAAGAATCGATCAGGGCTACCGTCTCCGATACGGGTATGGCCGTATTCAAGGCGGCAGGATTGATGATGCCGGGCAACGCAGTGTAATTAAAGACTATGTGTCTCGCTACGTCTGCGGCCGAAAGATCGTCAGGGTAAAGCGGCGACGTCGCCGTTTAACGCCCGGCACTGCGCCTGCGTCGCGGTGGCCGTCGCCGGCTATGAACATCAGTATAATATGGGTGAATTCCCTATGACGCTTCTTAGTTATAGTCTTATACTAGAATTGCTACTCTACAGTTGATGCTCAGTTGCTTACGATGCTGCTTAACTATACCGGAATTGCTACTCTATGGTCGATGCTCAGTTGATTAATGCTGCTTACTATACCGGAATTGCTAGTTCATTGTCGATTGCAAACATTGACTTTGCCGAAACATTGAACATTTTTTCAAAATCGATAGATTTCACTCAGGGCGACGCTACGTGTCAGTCGGCGGATCTTCCGCATCCGCATCCGTTTGATCGAGGGCCATCCGCATCTTTACCCTTTGCAATAGACCTCATGTTGCAGAAATATTTGCAATAGAGGTTTTGTTGCAGAGTTTTTTTTTTCTAAACTCTTTTGAAACATAAGTGTCGGAAGTGCTTTTGAGACATAGATGATGTTGCAGATTTTTTTTATCTTTAACTTTTTGCCAACACATAGGTGTTATTACACAGATGACGTTGCAGAACTTTTTTATCTGTTGTCGTGAAATTGGTATCTGACGGCTATACATGCGGCAAAAGCGTACGCGTGATCGGCCAGTTGACCCTAATCTTTTCCCTTTCACTTACTCCCTCTTTTTTTTAGTTTGCATATAGATTTGTCAAAGTCAAACTTTGTAAAGCATCATGCATCTAGAAAAAAATATAGAAAAAATATGGAAAATTAATTTCATTATGCATGTAAGATAGTGTGTATATAGAAAAAACTATCAACATCTACAATACAAAACTTATATGTTATGAAAATTAATTTCATCATGCATCTAATAATATGATTTCATAGTGTGAATGTTGATATATTTTCCTACAAAGCTAGTCAAACTTTACAAAGTTTGACTTTGATCAAATATTATATGCAAACTAAAAAGAAATGGAGGGAGGGAGTACCATCCATGTGTTGCCAAGCCATGTTTGATCTATATATGGCCGTCACACGTTGAGCTAAGCAAGTTTGGTCAAGCTAAGCTCACGCTAGGTTCACAGCCATGAAGCCATATCGCAAGCTCAAGTGAGGCCATTATCCCAGCTCTGCAGATTGACACCTAATAATCAACAGAACATCAGTATCCATCTACATATGATGTGCAGTAACCATACTGATATATGTCCATTAACCCTACACACTGCCAGCATTGCAATGCTTTTATTAACTGCCGATCGCGCTGAGGTCCAAATCTGGTACCTTACAGCACCGTCGGGCACCAAATAAACACATCTCAACATTGGGAGACCAACTCATCCGTTGAGACTTGGAACCTCGAAGAGGAACAACTCGTATTAAAACAAAGCAGTGCAAGCCCAAATTAAGTAAAACCTCCAGGTTGACATACAACCAGGAGCGGCCCATGGAACACAGCAGCAAGTTTCTCTTTGAGATGCCACTTGCTGCTGCATAGGTTCGTTCTACATAGAGTACACACAGGTCTACCTATCCTCTCCTCTGCATGTTCTCATCAGCCATCTTGGACCCAGAGTCTCACAGTCTTGTCATTATCAAGGCTGCCAGAAGCAATTTTGTTCTCTGTTGGATGACATGACACCGAGATGACAGCGTCGGTATGGCCTTCCATTTTCTGAAGAATGTTTTTCCCTTGGAGGTCCCATATGTATACGCATTTATCTTCCGACCCACTAACAATGTACTTCCCGTTCGTGACAGAAAACGCAGACTGGATGCAGTATACTCTGTTCACATGCCCACTATATACCTTCAAGAACTTGCCAGTAGCATAGTTGCATAGTTTCTGCAAAGAAGGTGGGAGGCACTTAGTAAGCACATTTCTAGTAAACATGGAGTTTCGAAAAGATAGGCCCAACAACGTTTAAACAATGGTGATTGCTAGCATATTGTTTCCATTTAAAGAAAAGAAAAAATGCAAATAATAGTTTTGAGAAGCAATTTGCAACAATGTTTAGTTGCAAGTCATGGCGCATCCTGAGATTTTAAAAACAGTCATAGAAAACTGGCAATCTTTATGGTAAAATGTAATAGCCAGAGGCATGAGAGGCACCCTTGAGAAATGTAGCAATCACCCATTTGATGCTCGACTGTGTGGTGGCATACGAGGTGTGGACTTTGATGCTCAATAGCCGGAGACCCAAGTGGATCCCAGAACACAAGGCTGACATCATTGGATTGCGGAACCTATGCACGACCATTATCCTCACCTTCTGTCCCTCAAAAGAAAATTATCCTCACCTTCCGGATGATTTGGCTCCATCGAAACGATGTGGTGTTCAATGGCCGCCAATCTTCCATGAGGGCCCGGGTGCACTCAACTCGCTTGGAAGGAGCTCAATGGAGCAAAGCTGGATTGCTCTGTGGGGATGCTTATGGCTGCCAGATTGAGGCACCGGCAGGGGTAGAAGATGATGTAGTTGTTCAGGATTGTAGCTAACCTAGGGTTAGCAATGCTGCCAAACCTTTATCGGTGTTGTATTGTCCTCTTAACCCACCTCTTCTATGTTATTGATACACCTTCCAGGATGTATCTATACAAAAGTTTAACATTCTCAAACATCAGGTGTGCCAGTTGAACTGTAGGGCTTACAGCATTGATAAGAAATTGTATGTAATGATGTGTAACACTTTGAATTTGGAAGAAGGTTCAGTTCAAAAAAAATTGGAAGAAGGTGGAGACCAATGGTAACAGTAAGTCTGCGAAGAAGTGGACAAGAAGTTATAAAGAAGAGACAACAAAGCTTGGAAATAAAGTCGTGCAGATTGGGTGGAGTTCACACCAAGTCATGTTGTAGGAGACGGGGAAAAGATTCTTACAGCATGAACATATGACATGCCTATTGAAATTTGCAACAGCCAAATCATCCTTGTGGCATGACAAAGATGAATGAGAAGTTGCTGACAGTGTGCAGGCTCATCACAATATGGAGATTGCAAACATAACAAGAACATGGGGCTTGGCATGAAGTTAGTAGATAAGTATAAATAAACTCATGTAACTTGAAACATATAGAGCCCCAGCTCCTCAATTCTATTCAGACATGTAAGTTGAAAACACGGGCTTACCACAATGCCCCAAAAGAATGGAAACTTGATATTTTGGTAAACCATAATTCTGTTGATGCAAAAGTAGCAACTATGTGAGAACCAAACGTGCTAAAATCACCTTCAGTGACAGTTAAATGGACGAGCACCACTTGGCCGAAGAGCCTAAATGTGCAATGAGCGCTGTTATTTTGAACTTCAGAGATCAAAGTTTGAATTGAGATGGAGTTTTATAATTTCATCCACTGCCAAGTGTGACACTATATTTTTCATTTGAATTCCATATCAGGTGAGCGGTTCTGATAATTGTGCATATAATTTTGAAGGGAATATGACTTCAAACCCACAGTCTCAAATACAATATCCTTGTCAACATGTGGGTGGACCTATTCGAGAAAAAAAAAACATGTGGGTGGACCCTTGAACTGAATTTTAAGAACTGAGCAGGGCTTTCATTCACTGTCAAGTCGAGGTAAGTTGCAACCGAAAATTGGACTAGAACCTAGCTAAAGCCTGCAATCACTGTACCAAGATCAAAATATATCGAAGTGACCTTGACATCAAAGAACAATGAATATTGTCTGAACTAGTGCTGCGCGATGAGCTGAAATTGTGTGATTTGTACACCATCCAACAAACTGAAAGTGGTTTGCGCTCAACACTAACCTAAGGCCTAAGAGGCTTACACATGATCCTCAACAGCGTGATGGTTAGAGCTGAGACACTTATTTTGGGACGGAGGGGGTATGAAATAGCAGTCAATTGGTCATACCAGTGAGTCATCGAGCGTAGCGACGAGGATGAACTTGCCATTTGGTGAGAACATTGAGCAGGAAACCGCTGGCTTCTTGTCGTCAATGACTGTCTTGAGACAAGAGCCAGTTCCCGCATCCCAAATCTTGCAGCTCCCATCATGGCTCCCCGACACAATGATCGACCCGTCCCGGATGAAGTGGACGGAGGTGACGGGCTCAGAGTGCGCGTCGATGGCGCGGATGCAGCGGCCGCTGCTGACGTCCCAGATGCGCACGGTGCAGTCGAATCCCCCCGAGGCGACCTGGGAGCTGGTCTGCGGATTGAAGTTGGCACTGAAGACGAAGTTGGTGTGGCCCTTGAGCACGCGGATGCAGCGATCGGCGTTGGGGTCGGCGGGCTTGGGGCCGGGGAGGATGGAGCGGATGTCCCAGATGCGGAGGGTGCGGTCGTCGGACGCGGAGCAGAGGTAATTCGAGTCCGTGCTCCAGGACAGGTCGGAGACGCCCTGCGTGTGGCCGCGCAGGCTGGCGATGACGGC
>NW_024115900.1:0-7467 GCF_003073215.2 Triticum urartu | reverse complement strand
GTGAGGGAGCCCAGTGGCTCATCCAGCGGCGGGCCACCAAGCCGGGTGGGGTTAGGCCAACTGACTCACCCCGGCCTACTACGCCACTGCCAGCCTAGCACGCGAGGCTGCCCAGTGACTCAAACCGGCCTGCATCTGCATCCCTCTTTCTCATTTTGTGCTTTCACCAATACTCATCTCGTTCTATGCTTGCAGGCCGATGTGAAGGCATTTGCTGACGCCGTTGCAGACCACCAGATCCTGAGTGCCGCCGCTGGATCCTATCCGCCTCTTTGCGATCCGTCTTCGCTCCTCATGTATTTGCAGTCCGTTTGTTTTTTTAGGAGTCTGATTGATATTACGGATAAACTACAATTGTATATAAACTGATGAGAATCAGTTTACAAGAGCGACGTGGGACAAAAAAAAATCCAACGTAAGCACATAACCAGATCGAGTTTGCGGCTGAAACTCTGTTGAGGTGATCACGGGTTGAGTACCAAAAATTGCAGGGTCTTTTTTGTAAAACCAAAGTGTTTTCTTTTAAAAAAGGAGTGCGGGTTAAATTCTCAGAAACGAGGAACTTATTTGAAAAACTGCTGCGATGACGGACCTCCAGAAAGTTTATTATTTATATACTAGTAAACTAGCAAATATGCTCGTGCATTACAACGGAAGATAAAAATCATGACTAGCCAAATAAATATGACTCAATATTCTGACACGTACTCTATTTTAACACAGTGGATCATCATGTTTTTATTTTTTTCTCACCCTAGCCGATGATTGCGATGTTCACGTGATCATAATGCATTTGATGCAGTAAATCATAAGGTTATGAGTTTGTCAGTGCATGCCACATTTGTCATTATGTTGCGCAAAGGAATGTTTAAAACTTCTAAAACAAATCTCATTGACTACGAACTACTCCTAACGCCAAAACATATAAAGACTTTTAAAAAACTAATCAAATCCTAAACATAAAATACTTTTAAATCAGTGAACAGTTTTTCGAATCAATAAACATGTTTTTTTGAACCTTTTTATTTTCTAAAAAAAATAATGAGCTTTAGTTTTGTTTACAAACTTTTTTAAATGTTTGAAACGGTTTCAAATTCATTAACATTTTTGACTCAACAAACATTTTTTGAATCGATGAATTTTTTAAAAAAATTGGGGAACAAATTTTAAAAATAAATTTTTTTATGAACATTTTCTAAAATGTCATGGACATTTTTTTCAGATTTCCGAATATGTTTTGACTACACGATCATTTTTTTCAAAATCATGAACATGATTTTATTTCTCGACCATTTTTCCAAATTGTGATTCTTTTATAATATTGCAAACAATTTTGCAAACCACCAACATTTTTTAAATCTGCAATTTTTTTATGATTTTCTAAACATTTTTGAATTCACACATATTGTATGATTTCTCAAACATTTTGTTTGAAAACTCGTAACTTTAGAATATTAGATCCCGAATTAATTTAAAGAAGAAAGAAAACAAAAAAGACAAAAAAGTAAAATGAGAAGAAACAGGGGAGTAAAGCCGCATGTGGGCCGGCCCATGAATGCATAGATGGGTTATGCGTGAGAAAAGAACGATAAAATTGTAGAAGCTGGGGATCGAACACCAGTCTCATCGCTAGAGGAGCGATAGGACAACCACCCTGCTACTCATCGTTCGTTAACTTCTACTCGACTCGCATCTATAAAACAGCGTAGGAGGCGGCGATTTTTGGTCCGAAAAAACGAATCGTTTTTCACTCACGGATGGCATTGGTGGGTAATTTTTATCAACTTGGAGAGTAATTTTAATGACGAACGATCAGAAGCGATAGCCATTTTATTAGTAGGTAAAGATATGCCTGTGCGTTGCAACGGGCGAACAGAATGTATGATACATAGGAATTAGGCGTGTAAATGTCATAGAGATAGAAGAACTTTCGACAATTCTCGAGCCTGAGCGTTCACCAGCCTGTCTTCCAACGCAATGTTTTCTCCTGTCTTCCAACCCAATGTTTTCTTGCCCGAAGAAATTGACTTGTGTCATTGTGCTTGTTCATCTATAATTAATTGTCCGTGTGTTGCAATGAGGTCATAAATATAGACAATATTGTCTATTTTGTGATTCTCCCCTGTATACCCGGTACATGGAACTACTCTCCCCCATTTTTGCATAATTATATATTTCAAAAGTGTTTGTGCATTGCAATGGCTCTAAAATAAATCATTGCGTTCTGGCAAACCTAAGAAGCAACTTTGTATACTTTATACCACTCAACTCTCTTTGGTTTCAAACTGTTTTTACTTTGAAACCATTTTGGGTTTCACCCCAATTTTAGTGTCATTACCTGTTCAAACATACAACTTTCTGATCTTTCTTTGTATGCATCGTTGATAGCCATAAGTATTAAAACATCGTAAATAAACTATTGACTTCCTAACAAAATCAATTAATATTTACATTTGGTAAATCACATGGGAAAGACAGCTAAATTAAATATTTGAATCATAAAAATTTCACTCGTCTATTTCAATAAATGAAGGTCTACAGTGTACCATTATAGGTTGCAACCTCATGCACTTAAAAGCATATCTTGTAAACACATCCAGTCATAATTACCTAGGCATCTCCTATTGAAGCATCAGACCAGAACTGTCCTCATCTAGTTTCCTCCTTACAAATCATGTCTGTCGCTAGTATGCAAATCCAAGTGGCGATAAATTGTATGTCAGTTTCATTGATGCTGGTTGATCATGTTAGTTGCCCTGAAATTTGTTTCGTTCCCAGATCTCGGACTTAGTAGTGAAGTCATCCAGAATGCATCATAACAACCTAGCAGAACAAACCTCAGATGCATAAAGGAAAATCAAACTGAAACTAATATTTTGTCGATAAAGTGTAATTATTGGTCTACTGACTGTAACTTTGTATACTTTTGCCTCTAACCTTCCTACTGAAGTCATAATCTTCAAGATCATTTACGTACTGAAACCTATACAAAGACTTGGATCATCAGACTTGAGGAAACTCATCTGGGTAGCTACAGTATAGCCGTACACACCTTCCATTATAAGGTCGTAGATTTATCCATGTCATGGTCTAACTAACAGGTGTGATAAACTCAAATGGCTGATGCTATCAAAAAAACTCAGACGGATCATCGATCCAAACATGACCGTACACTAACTCATGAAAAAGTTCTAGCTCTAACCCATGGTGTTCAATACACACCTGTATTACTGTATACAAAAATAGAACTGCAGGAAGCTAATACCTACACCTGGGAGACATGATATGCAGCAGGGGCATGGACGTGAAGCTCATCCAATCACTATATGTCCTCTTAATCGCTTGTGCTTTTTGCTATAGATATATATGTTCCTTTGTGCCTCTAAGATTCACATATCTTATTGGATCATTGTAAGAAAGAAACATAGAGTAGCTTTTTCTTGTAAGAAACAGAGAGTAGACCAGATTAACAACCAATAGAAATAAATACTGGATGCAACCACATTTAATTTTTAATACCTATAAATTCAACGGTGTGATAATGAATGAAACCAGACATTTAAGTATACCAACTGACAGTGTGTTTTCTAAACATTCCAAATGGCATGAAACAACTAATTCAAGAACCGATGTCACATTACAAGCTATACCCACCCGTGGTCCAAATGACCTGAAATTATCCCAAATACTGCCACGTCGAGAACAGCCGATCATGCGATTTTTGTATCCTCTTAGGAACTTGCCCTTACTTTTAGAAAAAATAATTATGGATTTATCTATCTCTGTTCAGTTCAGTTCAGTAGAAAGGTCTGAGATCCCGCCACATTGTGAGCAATCTGGATGCAATGTAACAATAGTGTAGCAAAATTGGCAAGACAAACAACAAAAGGACATGAGGGGCATCATAATAGAGTATTCATATTATGCTTGTCTTGAGTAAAGAGATTAAGGCAGCCATATGTGTAGCTGCGTAATATATAGAAAGCAATGAAATATTAACAATGACAATGAAGAGCTTCCGAATTAAGTAAAAGATTGCTCCCTTCTTGAATGTTTTTCAGAGAACTGACAGAGCAACAGGGCACTACTTAAGCCATCTAATAATTATAGGACCTAAAAGAAGCTATGCTCATTTCCTAATCATTTAAAATTGAACAGTTGTGCTTACAACAGCATAAGTAGGCTGACCTTAAGTACTTGGTGCAAACTATCCTCAGAAGCCATTCGTACACCACTTTTTTCCAAACCACGATGCTGGCAACAACTAAGATCAGGCAGTGTACTTGCTGCAGACCAGATCAAAGGGAGCACCAGAGCTGGTCACTGAATCTTCAGGGAGAGTAAAATTCAGCTGGTCCACATGGTTGGAGAAATAATCTTCAAACCTAAGTTGCACCATTGATAGAAACAGTGGTGAGTAACATGAAACCTAAGATTCAGAGAGATCTATGAAGCCATAGTCAAAGGAAAAAAAATTGGCTGCAATCTTTTTGTAAAGCAAGCAAGTCCAGTCATGTAAAATGAAGCAGATATACACAGCTCAATGATGCACTGTCCTGTATTAAGCTAATTGTAGAAACTTACTTAAGTCGGGCCAAGGTAATACAATCTTGGAACGTATCACCGTTGTCTCCATGAAGGCATTCAATAAGACGTTCAAGCTGATCCTAGCTTGCACATCACAAGCAGTTCTTGCTGCAGTTACATATGCGCGGATTTGACAGGGAATCATTAACTTCAGTAGAAGTTTTCTCAAGTAAATCCTCAAATTCATACATAGCACAGGTCAGGCAGTGGTGCAATTTAGTCAGTTGTGAAGTGGATTACCAAAAGAACATAGGGGAGAACATGTATAGCATTTCTAGAGCATGTGCTTCATGGTACAAACCTAGTTTTTTCAGATTGTTCATAGCCTCCTCAGCTAGACGATAAACACCTAATGAATGTTCAAAACGCATGTGGACGGCCTTGGGTACACCAGATGCGCAAGACCTAAAACAAAAACACAAGTTATACTATTATTCCACCGGAGTTTGATTACCCAAGAAAGAAGCTGACAGGTATGTTCATTTTAGAAGAAAAAAAATCAAGAACATCCAAATGTCCATCTAAATTTTAAGAAGATGACAATTGCCGGCACCGGATCAGCCGGGCGAAGGCACACGAGGACGCGATCATACTGGTTGAAGAGACACATGCTGGCAGTGTGGATCTCCTCTTGCACAACACATGCTCATTTTTCCGCCGCGTCGGTGGTTCAACACCGTGCCGACAACCACATCTCCTCCTCTTTCTCCCCATTCTCTAGGCTAATATAATCAATCATAATGTACAAAACATGAGCAGTACATAAATGAAGACTTTCACATAAAATTAGTGCCAGATGAAACACCAAAGGAACAAAAAGCTGAATTAGTGAATTACCTCCTGTTTGTTGGGTCGATTGATCGAACAGTTTTCTTGCAGGTGGTTGTTGATCTCGAGAAGGCAATGGGCGTCGTAGCTGAGGGCTGCAATGGCATGGGGGAGGACCCCAAGTAGTGCGGGGGTTAGGTCTGATCCGGGAGGAGATCCACCGGAGGTCGGCGTGGGACACTGTCGGACGACTTGAGTAGTTCACTCCTGGCCGTTCAGCATGTAACATTTTGATCTCTCTAAGCTTCAGTTTGGAAGGATCAGTGATAACAAAAACTGATTCCCACCATGCAGCTACAAAGTCAATATTGTAGTTCTGATTCGAAGGCCACACTATAACCGAGTCTTGCTGTATAATTCAGAAGAGGAAAGCAGTAGAACTTTGAATGTTACCTTCTCATAGAAAGCATTAATATTCTGATCAACAGACGACTGCTTGAGCTCAAATACTATGCTTTCTTGTCCTGCACATAAGCTTGCAACTTCAACTTGCCTTGTAGACACTATTATCAGGCTCCCTTTCTTATTGTTTGGGAAGCACCTCTTAACCCGATTCCACTCTTCAATGGTTGATAAGTCATTAAGCACAATCAGGAACTTCTTAGCATTGAAATATCCATTGAATTCCTCAGCTATCTCTTGCCCCATCTTTTTTGTTTCCAGCAGAATGTCAACTCCTTCGGATGCGTGAGGCTGCTCTACTAAACTTTGAATGAAGTCTTCTGGACTGAAAGGATGCATCAACCTCACCCATGCTCGGCACGGAAAATTGTTTTTGATCTCTGGATCCTCGTAAACTGCCCGGATGATCGATGTATGCCCAAGATCAGCACCTTTTCCGCCCACTGTAATCACCCTTAGGTCGGTGTCCTTCTTGTTTATCAGCTGGGCAAGATCCACCTTTGATTTTTCCTGCTTCGTTGCGTCCTGAATGCCAAGCATTGTTGTACCTGTGATCGTGCGTATCAATGGGTCAAATAAGAATCGAATAATCAATGTTGCTCGTACGTCCATTACTACATTTTAAAACAATCTCACAACAGAATATGAACTATAGATACTTAATTTATTTGGTCAGATAGATCATAGGGAACTTGGTGATTACTTTGCTTATTTCACCTACAGGAACATGATTTGTATCCAAGGAATCAGTCCCCATCTAATATCACATACATACATATATTTCTTCACGGTATTCACTTTCTATAAGAAATTTATGGATAATGAAAGAAAACGTCTCTCCAGGCATCAAGTGATGTACAGGACCACAAATTCATTCAATAATAACCGGATAAAAGAACGAAGCATAGCTACCTGCAATTCCTTGGTTCACGACGATTCACTACCCAATACGAATCGAGTTCACAAGGGGTTACTATACATCTTGTATTGGCACTCATTGTTTTCAGTTTGAAATATGTCAGTATACAACACATTTTCTGATGGCCACGAACAAGAGCCGAGGAGGGGGCGAACTCAGCTGAAGATAGAAAGGAGGAAGCTCCATGGGTGGTGCATCCCAAGCTGCAGCAAGGCAAGGTCGACCCCTCCTTCCTCAAGCATCCAATCCTTGCTCTGCACATCTACCATGGAGGATCAAACCAGACATTAGAGGGAGAAAGGGGGGAGAGATAGGGAAGAAGATGAACTCACCCCATGGCCAGCGGGCACAGGAGCAGCATCCTGGACACGGAGATGCCTGTGGGGGCGCGATGGGCGTCGGAGAGGATCCGCCGGAGGCGCCGGAGCCACGCCAGTGTGGAGGCGCCCGAAACCCTAGACATGGTGAGGGCTTAACGTCATCGCTGGTGGCCGGGAGCGGCGAATCCCGCTGGCGGAAAAGACCCAGCGGAGCGAGGCGAGCCCGGGCCGGTGCTGCGTGGTGTCGAAAGTCGCCGGAGAATGCCGGGATCGGCCGGCATCTGTGGCGGCGGAGATGTGTCCAGGGAGAGAGAGAGGGGTCGCGGGAGAGAGAGATGGATTGGTGGGGGATCCATTTGATCTGGGAGGGAAGCGGAGGAGAGGGGCAAAGGCTGCCGGCGGTGAGGTTCG